>NC_081345.1:76263643-76269130 GCF_029784015.1 Lycium ferocissimum
GAGCAAACTATTGTCCGAAACACGACTCCACGTTACTTAGCACCCTTGAATTAGCAAGTTTGCTTGAAGAATTTATTTTTTTTTATGGCTAAATCCTTGTCTTGAATTTGCAAGAGAGGGCCGAATACCCCTCCTTTTCTCTTCTCCTTGTTTTCTTGATTTCTCTAGAATTTGCTAAGTGTGGAAAATGGTGTGAAAGGTGACTAAGTCATCTTTTAAGTCCCTTATAAAATAAATCCATGTGGCCATGGTCCACCATTAAGTGGCCGGCCACCTTGCCCCTTTTTTATTTTTTTATTTTTGAATTTTCAAACTTTCCATAAATAGCCCACTTACTAAAAATGGAAAATTGCCTCCAAGTATTTCCTTAACATTTTCATGACATTAAAACCATACGCAACTTAAGCCTTTAAAACAAATGAAAGTCTCTCGGGATAGTCTTGTCCCTAACTTCTCACAATTCACCCAAGTTGTCCCGTTACTCATAATACGGGATATAACAGTTTCTCACGTTCTTCATCTCATACACACTTAGTCATGACTTCCTTTTAATGCGAGTATACTTCCCTCCTTAAGTCCCACTTATCAAAGTCTATTCTCTGACCCCACACATTCGTCTTTTATTCCATACTACCATCCTTTATCTCCTTTTTGCTTGCCTACCCGAATTTTTATCTAAATAATCCCTTGCCTTGCCCATCGTCTCTCTTGGAAGCTTGCTCACCCTCGTTTCTTACACTTTTCCTTTTCTCAAGACATTCTAATCCCTTTACTTTTCTATATACTCACTTCCTTCCTTTTCCTGACGTTATCGCGTTAGGACTTTCTAACTCTAATCTGTAGTGAAAATAGCATAAACTTACCTTGTAACATTTGTACCACTTTTGTCACTTCAATTTAGTCACTTGAACTTCATTACCTTGTTCGATCAATGCCTTCAGTATATAGCAATGCCGGTTTTTGGGACACTCATACCAATTTGGCGCGGTCACATATGGGATATCATACCTATACATATATGTGGTTACTATCCCCTCACTTACAAAGTATCTCCAAATACTATTCGAACTCATCCTAATTCTAGAGCTGTGATACACCTTCTTTCTCGCCACCGATCTTGTCCGCCTTGTCCTTGCGGCCTCTTAAGGTTTCCAACCACTCCGCATACTCCAATTTACATATATGTGGTTACTATCCCCTCACTTACAAAGTATCTCCAAATACTATTCGAACTCATCCTAATTCTAGAGCTGTGATGCACCTTCTTTCTTGCCACCGATCTTGTCTGCCTTGTCCTTCGAGGCCTCTTAAGGTTTCCAACTACTCCGCATACTCCAATTTACCTTAAGCTACTCTAGCTTCTTATCTGTCCCCTATCTCTGAATTTGTAAGATTTTTAGTATACTTCCCAGGGGGGTCACCCATCCTAGTATTACTCTCACCTTTGACGTAGCTTAACCTTGGAGTGTTGATGGGATCTGGTGCGTTAGTGCTAGTATGATCGCATCCACCCTACTGCATGACTTTTATCACATAACCTAGAATAAGCTGAAATTCTAATGGATTTCGATAAATCCTCGTGATGCATCTCCCCCAGATTAAAAGGATTCCTTACTCTTCCGATGAAGCAAATGCTATTTTAGCCTTTGGAACTCCCGATGACAAGCCATCAATCAACATATACAACTGCTTTCCATTCCTAAATGTTAAGATTCCTTGTAGCGGTAAAACTTCTTAGTCGCAGTTATCTATAAATACTTTGGTTATCGGTCCCTTCAAAACTTCCATTTGTCAACTATCAATGGTATCCTGCAATAGTTGTAGGCACATAAGAAGTTCCAATAAAAGACTCATATACTGTGCTTAAAACTCCATCCTCTCTCCATACGGAGGTACAGCCAGAGTGAAGTATCCTCCTCATCGTGCTAGCCATCTCATCATGGCGATTGTTTGTATTGTTCTATGTCATATACTCTCACAACTGATATAACTAGTAGCTTAAAATTTCACGAGAGTTCATTGTCACCAGCTTGTTTCGACCAATGCAATATCCTTGAATCCTTTTCTTGCGATCTTATCCCTGTCTACTTTCATGGCTTCTCCTTGCATTTCCTTAGCTCATCTAGCTTCATAGCTCCCTATTACCCCGATTGCCTTGTCGAGTGTCATAATTCCTCCAATACCTTGGTCCGTCTTTGTGCTCGTACTTAATCTTACTTGCTTTCCCCTTAAAGGTTTTACCTTATGGTATTATATTTCATTGCCATTCTCGATCGGAATTTATGGGGATACTCGAAATAGTGATGTGCCCAACTATCTATCAGTCGGAATAGTACTTTTGATTCCAATAAGCGATGCCCGATGTCCACTTGTAGCGTCGTCTTTATTTTTATCATCCATATCAACGTGTCCTATACATTCCCTTTAATCAATATGTAGCAATTATAGACGTATAATCTTTTGTTATCTCTTAAATCCTTGGTCCTCATCCTTAAATTTTAGGAAAATTTTTGACGAATTTCCTATATCTTACTATCCAAACACCGCACCCCGAGAAAATACATGCAATGCCTCACGGGGCCCTCAATATCGAGAAATGCAAAGATGACGAAACTTACCTCATGCGTCACAACTCGGAATATGCTTGAACTTTTATCAATCGTCCTTGTATATTTTCCTGGTCACTTTCTCTTCCATTCATTGGCTATATATTTCAATAACACTTGCAACATTCTTACCATATCTGACTTATAATCCTTTTTACCATTTCTTACCTCTGTACTTACTCCTTCTAACCAAGTAGTGCGCAATCTTACAACCGAACTTATCATTAAATTATACATGTAACTAATTCCCCATCGCTTTACTATACAATCGGCTTATCTTGATTATGACCAATTTATTCTCATAGAAGATGCACGTCTCGATGACGTTATTTCAACAAAGTGACTTACCTCTGTAATCCCAATATCATCATCCTCTTCCTTTGTCAACACCATTCTTCCACTGAAATTAAGGGTTAGCACAAGGAATTTCATTTCCTATGACTTGGCTCACATCGCACGATCTAAGATAGAAAGAAAGGTCAATGATTCCTAAATGCCTAACGTGACCTCCTATTTATAAGTGTGGCCGGCTTCACACCCATAAACGGACTGCGCTTAGGACACGACTTGCGGAACAACCCTAGGGACGAGCGAGTCGATACCAATTTGTCACACCCCCACCCTTGGTAAGGCGTGATTGGCACCCGACACCTTACAGGAACCGAGCGAACCAATTTAAAACTTAAATGTACAATAGACCCATGACGCCGACAAGATCAAGAGGCTAAATATGAACATAATAACATGCATAAGTAAATGTACAATAGACCCATGATGACGACATTACTCTTTGTCACACTATGACAAAGGTTTGTGCAGAGCGTACGCAAAGCCTCTATGAACATGACTGAGGTATACAAGTCGGGACAGAGCCCCCGACGTACTCTTAATACAATTCATATATATATATATAGACTCCGACTCGGCAATGCTCCAGGAACAAGTGGAGCCACCACTCGAGACTAGTACCTGAAGGCAGCCTACGATGAAAGATCCTCATCTCATCTATCTACACCTACGGGCATGAACGCAGCGTCCACAAGAAGGGACGTCAGTACGAGCAATGTACTGAGTATGTAAGGCATGAATAGTAATAGTAAGAGATACCAAACATGAAAAATAATATAATGAACGTATGAAGATAAAGTAATATAAAAGAGATCAACCTGTGCCTCTGAATGCCCTTTTAAGGTGAATGTCGTGCATGCTTAGCTTTTAAAGAAAACCTTTTCCATATATATCCATATATAATATCTTGTCCGGCCGTTAAGGCGCAGTAATACATATACATACACATAGCATCTTGCATGGTATTATCTTACCCGGCCATGTAGGCTCGGTGTCATCTTACCCGGCCCTTTCGGGACTCGGTGTTATCTTACTCGGCCCTTTCGCGACTCGATATTATCTTACTCGGCCATATAGGCTCGATATCATCTTACTCGGCCATATAGGCTCGATATTATCATACTCGGCCATATAGGCTTGATATTATCCCCAACTGATCAGTGGGATGCAATGCATACATACATACACACACATAAAAATACATAAATGAAATCAACATCATCGTTAGCATTATCATTATCACTGTATCATTCCTTGAAGAATTAATCATCGTATGATGAAATCGATAATGTCACGGGAGTCTCGAGAATCATGAACTTAGGTAGCATTAGAAATAGAATCGTCATCGCTATATCTCACCTCGAAAGAACAAGTATTATGAGGTGAGATCAATCTCAAAGAATAGCCTCACGATCATGAATAAGCTCAATAATATTGTAAGGACCATGAGATTCATAGACTTCTAGCATTTGTGGAAGCAAGGATATTATGTATATGGCACAAAGGTTTATAATAAAAGAATCATGCTTTTAGAAAGAAAGGGTATAGCCTTAACATACCTTTTTGGTCGCCTTAACTTTAACTACTCAACGCTTGTCCTCCCAGGCTCGTAAATCTATATTCAAGAAAATTTATACTATTGTTAGACTACTTTATACGCTTGTCTTAGTCCTTCAAATAAATCTTTCTAGAATGCGAAATTTCGGCAGCATCTCCCCTGTTTATATGCCTAGCCCAAAATCGTAATTCAAGCAACAACAACAACATCAATACCAACATTAATCATAATACTCTCAACACCAAAAATACTCCACAAACATCCCATATGGGGTTTATCCCATATTTCCGCCAACAAAACTATTATACGGTTATTTGACTGTTTTATCTCTGTAAATAAACCAAAAGTAATATTAATAAGGAGAGATTCATAACTTATTTTGTTAAATGCTGATATCTTCAATATCCACCTTGAATCCACCGCAAAATCATACTAGAATCACATCTATGCGTTTATCCGAGCTTCGATTAATACTCCGCCACTTGAAAATTGCTTACTTTTTGATTCCCTCACT
Source organism: Lycium ferocissimum (assembly GCF_029784015.1). Lineage (NCBI taxonomy): Eukaryota > Viridiplantae > Streptophyta > Magnoliopsida > Solanales > Solanaceae > Lycium > Lycium ferocissimum. The sequence goes on from NC_081345.1 coordinate 76,268,670, forward strand.
CCCTCTTCAAAATTTCTAGACTTTTCTGGGCAAATTTTGTAAAAAAAAAAGGTTTTTACCCTTTATATAGGGGTCACATTCGGGTCGGGTTCAGTGTAGCATTTTTACTGTAGCAAGTCGGTCACTGTAGTAGTACTGTAGCATGCGTTTCTGCTCTGTCAGCCGTGTTAGAACCCGTATTTTTGTACATTGGAATAATCCGGATTTAATTATGATAAGTTAAGGACAAAACTATTCCGGGATGCAAGGTCGGGATTTTTGACCTTCGATTTCATTTTGACATATAAGTTGTGCATGAATTTGTTGGTATGGAACAATTAGGAAAATTTGAAACCAAAAGTGATAAAATTGGAAATTGGAAAAGTCATCCAATTCCATGTTGTGGCCGTGTATAGTGGGTGTTGGCCCACACCAACTTTGTGTCAACTTTTAAGTGGGAAAAATCTTAATGGGGCCCCAAA
>NC_081345.1:76269230-76292973 GCF_029784015.1 Lycium ferocissimum
TTATCCTTTCATGAGTCAGTTTTGTCCAAATTGAGTTGCTTGTGGGCCCTTATTATGCAGTGTTATCCAGCTATGAGTATAGGAGTGTTTGGTCACTAGAAATTAGGCACTCGTCGCGGCTCATCGGTTTGGGTCGTGACGGGTGCTTCCGGTGTTGTTCATAGCATCGGATGCCTATTACATCCGAGGTTGGGTTGGGGGCATGACAAACTTAAACAACCCTTAATCAATTTACAAAACTGTCACGCCCCGAAACCTACCCTAGACGTGACGGACATCCGACGTCATGAACAACATCAGAAGAACCTAAACGACACAATAATGACACTTGAACCCGCCAGGTTCAACATTCGCCCAAACAGTTTATAAAATAAAGGTAAACAAATCATAAGTATATGGATTAAATCAGCGGAAGTCTTTATAATTTAAAAAATTCAACCAAAACATAATAGTGTGCCCGAAAGAGTTAAACAACAACTCTTCGTCTACCCACATTCAAATGTATACTAAGGAGCTTCTAAGTATAAGTAATAATGTCTAACCTATTGGGACGCAGCTCGGAAACTGATATAATTAAATGGAATTAAATAAATAGAATGTCCCATGAATGAATGTGTGGGCTCACCAAATCAGCAGCAACTGCAAGTCCTTCCCAAATGCCTGGAGTATCAAGAACCTGCTCTTCACCGTTATCTAACATACCATAAAAAACAACAATTGTATGCTTGAGTACTTCGTACTCAGTGAGTGCCTCGGGGACAACAAGTAATATGAAAATAAAGTACAATAATACATAAAGAAATCAGTCCTGAAAATCATGTGAAACCAATGTAAGAACAGTTATTCAGTTTGTGTATCTCAATATGAATTATCAAAACCGATTATAAGGCCTCTTGTCAAGACACAACTTCAAATATGCCTTTCAATTGATCATAATTAACAACAACAATTCCATGAGAAAATAAGAATATCACACATTCCAATACAAGCCCAAGAATCAAGCACATCGAAGGGGTGACCGTAGAGGTTCCCCAGTCACAGCGCACCACACCGGAATATGAAATTCAGCGGTGGCTATCCTTCCTCTCGAATAGCTAGGCATAATCACACCCCAGGTACCAAACCCGAAAGTGGCCACTCTTCCTCCAGAATGGCTAGGCATTATCACACTAGGATCCATAGTGGCTACCCTTTCTCCCGAGTAGCTAGGCAAAACACAACAATCAGTTTTCATAGCATAGAAGCCAATTCATAATTCATTTGTAATGTAGTCACATCATCAATTGTCATTGAGGTTCATTATGCCATATTGAAAGAATAAGTCATTTCAATCAATGTTTTGAAAACATTTAACTTCTTTACGAAAGAGTTCCATGTCCTAATTCATCACTGAGAATATCATTACCAACCCTTAACCATCATTATTAAGCATCTCTTATAGAGGAAGACGTTCATAATATCATATACATCTATAGGGTTTGTTACAATCTAGGTTTAATGTGGGTTTGTCCCCTCACACACATTAACCACCATTTAGACATGAATTAGAGTTCAAGAAACATGAAAAGATTACTTTTCTTTTCATTCATTAAAGGACAACAACAACAACATACCTAGTGAAATCCCACAATATGGGGTAAAGTGTACACAGACCATACCCTTATCTCGGAAGATAGGGAGGTTGTTTCCGAAAGACCACTCGGCTTATCACAACGAGAAAGGTTAGATAAGCGCAAGCGATTCAAAGCAAAATGCAAATGAAACTAAAGAAAGCGAATAAGTCAAAATAGAAAGTACGATCAAAAAGGGAGCAAGAGCTATCACAAATAAATAAGATAATCGAAGTACAAGAAACCACACATATAGTAGTAAGAAACAAAGGACAATAGACTATAGATCGAAACGGCCGAGACTTACTAGCCTTCTACCCTAATCTAAGTCCTCCAAAACCTCCTATCTAAGGTCATGTCTGCCCTAGCAAACCCGAGCCATGTCCTGAATCTCTCCCAATACTTTTCAACCCCTACCTCTTCTGAAACTATCCGTAGCTAACCTCTCACACCTCCGCACTGGGGCATCTGTGCCTCTACTCCTTACATGCCCAAACCATCTCAGCCTCGCTTCCCTCATCTTGTTAAAGAACCTTGAATGAAATTTATACTTCCAACAATAGTTTCAAAAAGTGATTTTCATCCAAAATAATTTTTCAAAAGAGAGACATACCTTAAATCGCGCTAAAAGCTAGCAAAATAGAATTCCCAAGGCTCAACAATCAATCTACAATGGATTTAGATGAGAAAGATTAAAGCTTTAATCTAATTCTACCCATATACCCCCCTTTATAGAAAAACTAGGGGTTTCATGTCTAGAACGTGTTCTTGAACACTTCCATGAATCACTAGCGGATTCTAATCTTGTAGAACTTTCTACTCTAACCCAAACTTAACAATAAACTTAGAAAACTTAAAAGTCTTACCTTTTAGAGGAATCCCACACGCCTCTCTTCTTCCTCTTCTAGAATTTTCAAGATCCTAGGGTTTGGAGAGATGATTTATGATCAAGAAGAGATGAACTTTCGTGTATGATTGATGGAGATTGAGTATAGACTCACCTTAGGGTTAGAGAGACTTCTTTGGTGTTCTTTTCCTCAGAAAAATTGGTTTAAAATGAAGTGGGAATGAATATAATGAAGTTAGGCTTTTAAAACAACATTTTCGGTGCGCGGCCGCGTAGTTGGAAGCCCACTTCGCGCAGCGAAGGTAGTAACACAGCTTCTGGTGTGCGATCGCGCACCTGAAGGGCACTTCGCGCAGATTGCGCAGCATCTAGTAAAACGGGCATAACTTCTAGTACAGAGCTCTGTTTGAGCTCCATAATTTATGGTTGGAAAGACATTTCAAAGACCTACAACTTTATGTTTTGATTTTTCTCAAATTCCTAATGCAAATACCCGAAAACTGGCCATAAGTACAGATTGTCTCAGACTTAGACGAATTTAGAAGGCCTTAAAAACTTCACTTTTTGGTTTGACTTCAAAACGACCGTTTATCACCCGAATTCATCCCGAATGGATTCATATGGCAAAAATATCAACTTAATACTGGTTTTCATACATTCCCACCTAACTCGAATTTACGGGATGTTACATTATCCACCCCTTAAGATCATTCGTCCTCGAATGAGAATCGTATTCTAGGAAGGTCACTAACCACCACGAATTTTAACTACACAATCACCTTGCGAATGAATAGCTCAAAACTTAACTCATACCTTAAATAGGGAACAAGTGAGGATATCTCTTCTTCATGTCCTCTTCGCTTCCAAGGTAGCTTCTTCAGTATTATGATTTCGCCACAACACTTTAACCGACGCAACATCCTTTGTTCTCAACCTTCTAACTTGGCGATCCAAAATCTGAATTGGTTCTTCTTCATAAGCCAAGGATTCATCAATCTCAACCTCTTCATAGTTCAATACATAAGAAGGGTTAGGTTTATACAACCTCAACATCGAAATGTGAAACACCGAACTCATAAGCTACGTTCCCAACTCTTCTTGTAATCTCATAAGGACCAATGTAACGAGGACTAAGTTTGCCCTTTCCGCCAAAACACATTACCCCCTTCATAGGTGCCACTTTCAAGAAAACCTTGTCACCAACAGCATATTCCAATTCCCTACGCCTCACGTTCGTATAAGACTTTTGTCTACTCTGAGCGGTCTTCAGTCGCTACACAATAAGATTTACCTTCTCAATCGCCTCATGAATTGAATTGGGACCCAACAATTCTACTTCCGTTGGTTCAAACCAACCAATTGGAGACCGACAACGCCTCCCATAAAGAGCCTCATAAGGAGCCATTTAAATACTCGCTTGATAACTATTGTTGTAAGCGAATTCCACCAGAGGTAGGTGTTCTACCCAACTTCCTCCAAAATTAATTGCACAAGCACGCAACATATCCTCCAAATTTTGAATAGTTCTCTCTGCCTGCCCGTCAGTTTGAGGATGAAAGGCAATGCTTAATTTCACTCTAGTCCCTAAACCTTCTTGAAACGTCTGCCAGAAGTGAGCAGTAAATTGTGTACCTCTGTCAGATATGATAGATGCCGGAACACCGTGCAACCTAACGATCTCCTTCAAATATAACTTGGCATACTCCGCTGCGGCATATGATGTCTTCATAGGGAGAAAATGAGCAGACTTTGTGAGTCTATCCACGATTACCCAAAATCGAATCAAATTTGGCCTTTGTACGGGGTAAACCCAAAACGAAATTCATATTGATCACCTCCCACTTCCATTGCGTTATCTCAATATTCTGAGCCAGGCCCCAGGCCTTTGATGTTCAGCTTTCACCTGTTGACAATTTAAACACTTAGCCACAAAGTTAGAAATATCAGCCTTCATGCTCTTCCAACAATAGTGTTGTTTCAAATCCTTATACATCTCGGTGGATCCCGGATGAACTGAATACTTGGAACTATGAGCTTCCATCATTAATTCTTGTCGAAGACCATCAACATCAGGAACACACAATCGTCCTTGCAACCGCAGAACACTATCACTAGTACCAACAATAAACGAAGTGTACTCACCCCTTTCCACTCCATCTCTCAGCTTTGCCAAAAGTTCATCATCATATTGCTTGGATTTTATCCTTTCCACCACATCAGACCGTGATGGCGTGATTCCCACTAACTCTCCATCTTCGGTTTCATCGAGTCTGACACCAAGACTAGCAAGTCTTCGAATTTCTCTTCCCATAGGCATGTCATGTGCACGCAAATATGCCAACGTGCCCATGGACTTCCTACTCAAAGAATCAGCAACCACATTGGCCTTACCAGGATGATACAAAATATTCAAGTCATAATCTTTTAACAACTCCAACCACCTCCTTTGTCTGAGGTTCAACTCTCGCTGCTTGAAGATATATTGCAGACTCTTGTGATCAGTAAAAACATCACAATTCTCACCATACAAATAATGACGCCAAATTTTTAAAGCAAAAACCACAGCAGCCAACTCCAAGTCATGAGTCGGGTAATTCTTCTCATGCTTTTTTCAACTGTCGCGAAGCATAAGCAATCACCTTGCCATTCTGTATTAACACGTAACCCAAATCAATTCTAGAAGCATCACAATACACCACATATCCGCCAGACCCAGAAGGTAGAGTCAAAATAGGAGCCGAAGTCAATCTTGCCTTAAGCTCTTGGAAACTCTTTTCACAAGCTTCGGACCACTGAAACTTAGCAGTCTTCTGCGTCAACTTAGTCAACGGTGAGGCAATAGATGAAAAACCTTCCACGAACTTTCTGTAGTAATTTACCAAACCCAAGAAACTACGAATTTCCGTCGCACTAGTGGGTCTAGGCCAATCCTTAACCGCTGAAATTTTCTGGGGGTCTACTTTAATGCTGTCACCAGACACTACATGACCCAAGAAAGCCACCGACTCAAGCCAGAATTCATACTTAGAGAATTTTGCATAAAGCTTGTTCTCCTCGAGTGTTGTCATAGTTATTCTCGAATGATTAGCATGATCCTCACGACTCTTAGAATACACCAAGATATCATCTATAAACACAATAATGAAGCGATCTAGATAAGGCTTAAACACCCGATTCATCAAATCCATAAATACAGCAGGCGCATTAGTCAACGCAAATGACATGACTAGAAACTCAAAGTGCCCATAACGAGTACGGAAAGCGGTTTTCAAAATATCCTTTTCCTTTACCTTCAATTGGTGATACCCAGACCTCGGGTTAATCTTCAAAAATGTTATATCCCGTATTTTGTGCATTGGGACAATCCGGATTAACTATGATAAGTTAGGGATAAGACCATTCCGGGATACGAAGTCGAGACTTTTGACCTTCGATTTTGTTTTGAGACATAAGTTGTTCATGAACTTGTTGGCATGGAACATTTAGGAAAATTTGGGGCTAAAAATGAAATATTTGAAAGTTGAAAAATCATGAAAATTTGGCCATTTGGCCGTATGGCTTGGAGTGGGGCCCACACATTTTGTGACCAAATTTAATTGGTCCAACCCATGTGTGGGCCAAGTACACTTGTGCAACTCATATATTAGCACAAAAGATGACTAATAAGTCATCTTCTTATCATTTTACACTTAGAAAAAAAAAACAAGAACTTGGAGCAAAGTTGAAGGCCATTCGGCCATAGATGCCCAAAATTGAAGACCAAATTTAGCCATCAAAAAATAGTTTCTTCCTAGCAAACCCACTAATTGAAGGGTCCTCATTAACGTGGAGTTGTTGTTTGGGCCAATAGACCATTTGTTTTCATCATTTGCAACCCTAGCTAGTTGTGAAGTTGAAGAAGAAAGGTAAGGTTTAATCATGTTTTTATGTGTTATGGAAGGTTTATGTGTGTTTTAGTATGCAAAAATGGATGAAATTTATGAAATATGGCATGTTGGAGTTGAGGCCGTGTGCATGGTGTATGGCCGTGTGTGTGTGTTGTGTTGTGTAATTATGAATTAAATTCTAGCTAGCATGTTTTGATTGTGTGAAGTGAAGAGATGGATGAGAATCATCAATATGTATGTGTGTGATGTGTTGGCCGAATATGGCTTGTGAGGTGTAGCAAAGAATGAGTTAATTCTCGTTAGTGTTTTGGGTTGTTGTCGTTGTGAATTCCATGTTGATAATGAGATTCTAATGACTCAAGTTGATGTTGTAATTGTTATAGGCTGATTTGGAGGTTAATGTGCATTTAACGTAATTTTTATATTTATGAGAATGACATTGTTAGAGTGTGGATTGTTGGTGCAAATCATGATTTGGAAGTGAGGAATGGGTTATAGTTATGTTCTCGGGTTTGGGCATATTTCGGTGAAGTGGGGTGTTGTTTGGGATGTTTGAAACATTGTATGAATTGTTTAAAATGTTCTTGAATGTTGTTGGTATGGGTTTGAACTAGTAATTGAATGTATGAGCGTTGATGTTGGCTTGAATGTAAGCCGTTGAATTGAATATGGTGAATGTTGTTAGATTATGTAGAAAGAGTATTTAATGTTAGAATGTGTTTTGAATTGATTATGGATGTTGCTATTTTGGTTGTTGGTGTTGTTGTTGTTGATTTGGCCGAGTTAAATTCTCGGGGTTGGTCTATTTACAGGGGAAATGCTGCCCAAATTTCTGTAGAATTAAGTGCTAGTTTGGAATTAAATGCCTAAGTATCTATAGCTAATGTTTGGCATATTATGACGTATTTGTAGATCTTGGGGAGCCCGAGGTTTGAGTTTGGATTAGCTTTGAGAGCGGACGAGGTATGTAAAGCCTACCTTTCCTTTCTTTTGGCATGTCTTAGTTGTAAGTAGGCTAAGATCCGAGGCACCTCGGGGTAACTCTATTCGTAAGATCCGGGCACTTATAGAATCCTTATTCACTCTTTGATGTCCGTAGCCTTAATATAGGCAAATTATGGTCCTTGTACCCTTTGTTTGATTGAAAACTAAGTGTTGCATAAAGAATTCCGTTTTTTCGAGCCCCGTAACTATGAACGCCGTAGCTTCCGTGAAAGAACCGGATCGCCCCGATAAGCTCGTAAGGGGTTCGGTAGCGTATCATGATTCTAATCTTCATAGGCGGGCTCGGGTTGAGTTGATACTCGCCCGTGGGCCCCACAACTTCCGTTTGTGTAGTTCTGATGACTTTTGAAAGAATGTAGTATGACTATCACCCTAACCCCCGATGTATGGTTAGTCTACTTATACGGTGAGTACGTAATAATGAATTTTATGCATATGGTTACTCACGACCTGTTCGTGCATTTTGTTGCATCTTTCGCCGAGTCCCGGGCCGGTTATGTTATCGTGCGCACTATGTTATATTCCGGTATTATCAAGTGTTATGGTTCGCGAGTTCCTCGCTAGAGGGGGGAACCCTATATGCTTTGGTGTTATGCTGTGATTATGGCGTTATGATGTGTTATGGACATATGTCGGGTTACGGATATTTGAAACTTTCTGGTGTTATACTGTGTTATGGCGCCAATGACGAGCGGGCGACCATATTCTTCGAGCCCTCTGCATGATTTGTATTTTAAAAGTAAACGTTTTGGCATTTTGAATATTGTACTTATGGTCATCCACCTTTCGATTATCGATTAAATTTCTGTATTTCTTCTTTAATACTCAATACATATTAAAATGACCCCCTTTCTTCGGGGGGGGTACATTTCATGCCGCCATGGACGCACGATTCGGTGATCCATGCTAGACACCCTTTTCCGTCGTTTGAGTGCTCCCCTTATTCCGGAGCCTACATTTTGGTATATATTCGTTCGTTGCATATGTATTTGTTTTTTCAGGGGTACGGCGGGGCCCTGTCCCGTCATATGATTCTGTTGTTCTGTTTAGAGGTACGTAGACGTACATGTGGGTTGTGTGCCTATTTGGTGTGTGTGTTCGTATGTTACATGATACGGGCGATCCCATTTCTCCGAAGGTCGGCTTGCATGCGTATATATTTAGGCCGTTGCGCCATTTGATAGCCTCGTGAAGCTCGTGATATGCATATGTTTGTGTTTGAGAATCAAGAGATAATTTGAGACGACACCGATATTTGTGTGCGTATAAGCCATATGTATGTGATTCGGATTAATGAATGTGTTTGGGTGCCCAGCTCGGGCACTAGTCACGGCCTACGCGGTTGGGTCGTGACAAAAAAGAACTTAGCACCCTGATGTTGGTCAAATAGATCATCTATCCTAGGCAAAGGATATTTATTCTTAATGGTCACCTTATTAAGCTGACGGTAATCAACACACATTCTAAGGGAACTATCTTTCTTTCTAACAAACAAAACACTGGAGCACCCGGTGAGAAACTCGGTCGGATGAAACCTTTATCCAACAAGTCCTTCAACAATCCTTTAACTCCCTTAGCTCAGAGCCATACGATAAGGTGGAATAGAAATAGGTTGGGTGTCGGGAATAACATCAATCCCAAAATCAATAACTCTATCAGGAGGGATACCAGGGAGATCCTCGGGAAACACTTTGGGGTAATCACTAACTATGGGAACAGATGCAAATTCAGGTACTACGGCTTTTGTATCATTAACAGCAACCAAATGGTAAATACACCCCTTAGTAATCATCTTCTGAAGATAAGAAATAAATCTGCCCGGCCTAGCAATTTCACCCTCCCACACAATAACAGGCTCCTCGGGAAAGGCGAAGCGAACTAACTTATGGCGACAATCCACATTAGCATAACACGCAGACAACCAGTCCATTCCCATAATTACATCAAAATCCACCATCTCAAGTTCATACAAATCAGCCACGGTCTTACGACCTTGAATCACGACAACACAATTTCTATACACTCTAGAAGCAATAACAGGAACACCCGAAGGCATATCAATAGCAAAGGGTTCCAACAATGGTTCGGGTTTCATACCCATATCAAGAGCAAAATAAGGAGTCACATAGGATAAATTTGAACTCGGATCAATCAATGAGTAAGCATCACGAAACCAATGGTAAGGATACTGTGACCACGGCGTCGAAGCCTCGAATTCCCAAACGATCGACCTATAAAGTCTCTTCCACCAAAAGTATTAGCAACTTCTTTACCTTTACCATTATTACGGGCATTCTGATTATTATTGTTCGCATTACCGACAACAATTTCTAGAGAAAGAATCATTCTTGTGGTTATTCAAATGCCAATCTCATGTAGCCACTGCATTCCCTCTTGATGTAGCCTCTAATCCCACAATGATGACAGATACGCTCTTCCCACCCTGGCGGACGACTACTTCCCTGCGAAAACTTACTATTATTATTATGATTATTTTGGCCTTGCCTACCAGATGGCACACTAGCATGGGAATAAGCGCCAGACTGAGCAGGTGCAGAATACCCGTTACTCTGTCCTCCCTTATAATTATTACCACTGAAACCACCTGCCAAACGGGCCTTCTTGTTCTAATCTCGATCTACCATCTCCTTATTTTTTCAACTCTCTTGTTGCTCCGCAAACCCAACCAAAGATGAGAAAGTCCAAGTAGGAGACATAGCAACAGCAACACATGCAGACTTGATACGTGGTACTAAGCCTTTCATAAAATGAGTCAACTTATGCTTTCGGTCAATCATGTATAAAGCATACTTTGACGACGGTTCATGAACTCCAAACTATACTCATGAACTGACTTGTTACCCTGATCTAGCTTTTCAAACTTCGTAGCCATAACAATTCTTTCCTTATCAGACAAGAACCTTTCCATGAACGCCTCTTCAAATTCAGCCCACGTCGGAGCTACGATGTCACCACTCTCAAATTCCCACATCTCAAACTATACGTGAGCAGCATCCTTCAACTGATAAGAAGCAAGCCTTACAGCTTCGGAATCAACGCATCCATTGCCCTCAATGCCTTGAAGGTCTCATCTAAAAAGTGTTCGGGGTCAGCCACCTCTCGTGACCCAAAGAACTCAGGTGACTTTAAGTCTAGGAATTGCTTAAGTCTGCCTCCACCATGAGGTCCCACACCTCTACGTTGTTGTTGAGTCACAACTAATGCAGTTAACATTTGAATAGTAGTTTGCATAGTACCAATCTAAGGCACGGCCGAACCTTGAATGAAATTTTTGTTTTCCCCGCATTATTTCCATTAACAGCATTCGCGCCCCTAAGATTTCGGTTAGCTCTCGCGGGTTGTGCTCGATTACCATTTTTAGATCGCGTCAGAGCCATTTCTGCAAGGCACGAATTAACGAGCGTATTAGAATGATCCTAAAAGGACTTGAAGCTCTACAACACAATCTAAAATCAAGAAGAATAGAAAACACCTATAAATGTCCTGGGAGTTTCTCAGTCATGCAGGTGATCAGGCTGCACAAGGAAAACTCCACTAGACACAGCTCCACACTCACGGACAATAATCCTAGGACGTATTTAAACCTAGGCTCTGATACCAAGCTTGTCACGCCCCGAAACCCACCCTAGACGCAACCGGCATCCGACGTCATCAATAACATCGGAAGAACCTAAACGACACAATAATAACACTTAAACCCGCCAGGTTCAACATTCGCCTCCAACAGTTTATAAAATAAAAGTAAACAAATCATAAGTATATGGATTAAATCAGCGGGAGTCTTTATAATTGAAACAATTCAACCAAAACATGATAGTGTGCCCGAAAGAGTTAAACAACAACTCTTCTTCTACCCACATTCGAATGTATACTAAGGAGTTTCTAAGAATAAGGAATAATGTCTAACCCATCGGGACGTAGCCCGCAAACTAATATAATTAAATGGAATTAAATAAATAGAGTGTCTCACGAATGAATGTGTGGGCTCACCAAATCAGCAGCAACCACAAGTCCTTCCTAAACGCCCGGAGTATTAAGAACTTGCTCTTCACCGTTACCTAACATACCATCAAAAACAACAATGGTATGCCTGAGTACTTCGTACTCAGTAAGTGGCTCGGGGACAACAAGTAATATGAAAATAAAGTACAATAACACATAAAGAAATCAGTCCTGAAAATTATGTGAAACCAATGTAAGGACAGTTATTCAGTTTGTGTATCTCAATATGAATTATCAAAACCGATTATAAGGCCTCTTGTCAAGACACAACTTCAACTATGCCTTTCAATTGATCATAATTAACAACAACAATTCCATGAGAAAATAAGAATACCACACATGCCAATACAGGCCCGAGAATCAAGCACATCGAAAGGGTGACCGTAGAGGTTCCCTTGTCAGAGCGCACTACACCGGAATATGAAATTCAGCGGTGGCTATCCTTCCTCCCGAATAGCTAGGCATAATCACACCCCAGGTAGCGAACCCGGAAGTGGCCACTCTTCCTCCCGAATGGCTAGGCATTATCACACTAGGATCCATAGTGGCTACCTTTCCTCCCGAGTAGCTAGGCAAAACACAACAACCAGTTTTCATAGCATAGAAGCCAATTCATAATTCATTTGTAATGTAGTCATATCATCAATTGTCATTGAGGTTCATTATGCCATATTGAAAGAATAAGTCATTTCAATCAATGTTTTGAAAATGTTTAACTTCTTTACGAAAGATTTCCATGTCCTAATTCATCACCGAGAATATCATTACCAACCCTTAACCATCATTATTAAGCATCTTTTATAGAGGAAGACATTCATAATATCATATACATATATAGGGTTTGTTACAATCTAGGTTTAATGTGGGTTTATCCCCTCACACACATTACCCACCATTTATACATGAATTAGAGTTCAAAAACCATGAATTCATTCATTAAAGAACCTTGAATGAAATTTATACTTCCAACAATAGTTTCAAAAAGTGATTTTCATCCAAAATAAGTTTTCAAAACAGAGACATACCATAAATCGCGCTAAAAGCTAGCAAAACGGAATTCCCAAGGTTCAACAATCAATCTACAATGGATTTAAATGAGAAAGATTAATGTTATACATCGCATTTTGTACATTTGGACATTCCGAGTTAATGGCGGAAAGTTAAGGACAAGGTGATATTTTTTTCGGAATGCATAAGTTGTATGTTCATTTTTTATTGGTATGGAGCATTAAGGATAAATTTGGAATAAGGAAAAATTAAGGGCTAAGAGTGGAAACAAAATATTTCATGAAATGGCCAAAAGGCCAAAGTGGCCGTGGGCCCCCCCCTAATATGGCCAATATTTTTATGCCATGAAATGGCACATGTGTACACTACATATTTGTGGAAGTTGTATGCATATATGTATACAAAGCTTACTATGCAAGACTTATTCATCTTTGTAATTTAAGAAATTTCTAGAAAAGTTTAGAAAAATTGGAGGAAAAATAAGAGGCACATGACCGGCCATGTGCCTCTACTTTTATATATATAGTATGGATGACCAAGTAAGACATAATTAGTCATTTTTCATCCCTTAGAAAGTTCAAGAAAATTTGGAGAGAAAGAACAAGGAGCCATTCGGCTATGGTCTTGGCCGAACATGGTCCAAAAATTTTTGGTCATGAAAAATTATTTCTTTCAAACTTCTCTACTAATTGTAAGGCCCTCAACAACGTGGAGTAATTGTTGGAACAAGTAAATCATCGTTCTTGCGGAAAACAAGCCTAGCCGAATGAAGATGTTGCATGGAAAAAGGCAAGGTTCAATCCTCTTTCATATGTTATGGATGTTTTTGTGTGTTGTGGAATGTGGAGATGGATGAAGTTCATGAAGTTGTGGTGTGTGTGAGTGTGGCAGTGTATGTGTGAGTTTGTGTAGGAGTAGAGAACTAATGTACTTAGCATGTTTGGATTGTGTATTATGGATAGTTGTGCGTGGGGTAGAATGTGTAGAAATGAATGAACTTCATGGAATTATGTATGTTGAAATTTGGCAGTGTAGGACTGTTTTTGGTGGAACATGATGAGCTAATTTTGTGTAGTATTTTGGTTGTTGTTTGTTGTGGATTATGTGATGAAAATGAAGGTTTGATGACTCGAATGGAAATCGTAATCGTTGTGGGCTGATTTGGGACTTGTTTTGATTTTAATGTGGTTTCTTGTATTAATGAAAATGATGTTGCTAATGTATGGAATTGTTGATATAGTTTATGAATTTGGAAGCAAATGTGTTATTGAGGTTCCTAATGTAGAAAGGAATTATTAACGTTAGAATGCGTTTTGAATCACTTATGGATATTGTTAGTATGGTTGTTGGTTTGGTTGTTGTTGATTTGGCCGAGTTGAATTCTCGGGGATGTTGAAGCTATAGGGGAAATGTCACGAAATTTTTGTAGACAAAGTGTTAATTTGGAATTGGATTCTTAAGTGTTATGGCTAATGGTTGGTACCTAATGACATTATTGTAGATCGTGAGAAGTCGAGACGTAAGTTCGGATTAGCTTAGGAAGCGGCTAAGGTATGTAAAGCTCAACCTTTCTTTCTTTGGCATGTCTTAGTTGAAAGTAAGTTATGACACGAATCTCGAGGTAACTCTATCTCGTGATCCGAGCATGTTTATGATTCTTATTGGTTTCTTGATATTTGTATTCTTAATGTGGTCAAATCATGGTCCTTATGTCGTTTGTATAATTAAATTTCAAAAGTTGCATGAAGGTTTTGTTTTCAAAAGAGTTTTGTTCCTAAATGATTCCGAAACTACGAACGTCCGTAACTTTCACCGAAAGGCTGGGATCGCTTCGTTATGGTTGTAGGAAGTCCTAAAATGTATGATGTCCGTAACTTTCCGAGGCGGACCCGAATCGGCTTGACGTAGGACTATGATTCCTATGGCTCTCTAATATGATTATGATGTTTGTTATGTTTCCGAGAGGCGTCCGAAAGATTTTTGATAGAACTATTGTCCCGATTTTTAAATGACGATTCGTTCATGATTACTTCATTGAGTCTCTGAAAATGATTTATGTGCATATGGTTTATCACTACTCTGCTCGTGCCAGCCTCAATGTATCTTTCACCGAGTCCCGGGTCGGGTACGTATTCGTGCACTTTCCACTGCACTGTTCACCGAGTCCCTCACTAGAGGGCCGGGTACGCTATATATATGTATGTATATGATGATGTGATGATGTGGGGATGGCGGCCAGGATGGCATACCGAGTCCCTTGCTAGCGGGGCCGGGACACGCTATTCACCGAGTCCCTCACTAGAGGGCCGGGTACGGTATATATATATGTATATGTATATGCATGCATACATGATTATGATATGATTTTACTCACCGAGTCCCTCACTAGAGGGCCGGGTACGGTATATATGTACGATGATATGACGATATGAGCATGATATGATTTTACTTACCGATATATGTATATGCATGATAAACGTTTTAAACGGCAAGTCTTATGATTTTCTCTACTCTTTATCTCAGTATGATCCCGCTTACTGTATTTCATGCTTTACATACTCAGTACATATTCCGTACTGACCCCCTTTTCTTCGGGGGCTGCGTTTCATGCCGCGCAGGTACACCCAGATGAGCTGAAGATATTAGCAGAAGATGTTCCAGCGGGATTGGCGTGCTCCATTTTCTCCGGAGTGTTGCCGAGTCAGCATATTATGTTATGGTATCATGTTCCATGTTAGAGACTTTGCAGACAGTGTCGTGGGTATAAGATGTCGGTTATGTAAACGGCTATGTAAGCCGATGTATTATTACGTATTGTATTATAAGTTTTATATATTACAGATTTTATTTGAATCGAGAAAGGTAAAGAGCATATTGATCTTCGAAAAACTTTCATTATGTGTTTGTGTCATGATTTAGGGGACAGCATGATTATGAGTGTTACGAGAGTCAGCGGGTTCGCTTGGCCCTAAATAAGGGTCGGGTGCCCATCACACCCTATCGGATTAAGGGTGTGACAAATTGGTATCGAGCAGCCTCGTCCTAGGGGTTGTTTGCAAAGTCGTGTCCGGTAGAGTCCCGTTTATGGTGTGAAGCCGGCCACATTTATAAACAGAGGAGGCTACGGGGCATCTAGGATGGTTACTCTTCTTTCACTTCTTAGATCGTGCCATAGAGCTGAGTCATAGAAAATGAGATATTTTATGCTAACCTTGGGTTTCAGCGGAAGAAGGGCATTGACAGAAGAAGGTGATTAACGATATGGGAAGCTATAAAGCACGCAGGTGAGTAAAGGAACGAAAGATATATGTTGAGTATGGTATTGATATACGATTGAAATGTGAAGTTGAAAATCGAAAAGGAAAGTAAATAAGAAAGGGTAACACGTACAGTTGTGCTGAGCATATGGGTTAAGTCCATTATTTTCAGACTTTTATGAATATTGAGAGCCCTGTGCGGCTGTGACACGCTACGATATGATATGATATATGTATGTGATGATGGACCTGTGAGGCACTGTTGGTATTTCCTGCATGCAGGTTTTGAGATAGTAAGAAATACAGAGGAAACTCTGCCGAAATTTTTCGGAAAATAATAATATGAGGATGAGATATAAGTTTGGCGTATATTTTGAAAGGGGCGTGTCAATAGTAACCATGGGATTCGACTGAGCCGTGAGTACGGCTGCCCTTTAGGAATAAGTTAATTGTGGAGTTGGTGATAATAGTAATAGGAGGTCGATGGGGATGCGGTAACCATTAGTTCGGGAAGGACTTGTGCTATTAAGAGATGATTTAGAAAGGGGCCGGTAGATTTTGATAGGGTGATATATTAAGGCATCGGTTGAACTACTAAGTAGGAGGAAAAAAAAAAATATATATATATATATGATGGGATTATAGTTAAAGGAAGTAATGATACGATTAAGACAAGGGTATGAAGGAAAAGGAATTGTGACGGATAAGAATGTATTAATAAGACAGCTGTCGGGATGTGTTGTGAGGGCGTTTTGGGAATATGTTAAGATTCCGACTTACTCAATATTATGTGCAGAAGGTCGTACGGTGAGGTGGACGCGATCGCACCAGCATTAAGGCATCCGATTTTATCAAAGTTTCAAAGTTAAGCGTGCTGGAGTGAGAGCAATTCTAGGATAGGTGACCCCCTGGGAAGTTTCCTGAAAGTTCTACAAATTTTGACGTAAGAAGCCAATGAGGAGGTAGAGTAATCTAGGGAAGATTAGAGTCTGTGGAGGGGACCAGAAACCTTAAGAGGACGCGTTGGACGGGGCGGATCAGACCGGTGAAGAGGAAGAGTTAACGAAAGAAGGGGATAAGAAGAAAGCGAGACATCAGTGTAGTAATAGGTTATGACGTGTGACGGAGGACACGAGTGCCATAAGTGACGGGACGGTGAAAGACCAATTATAGGAAGATAAGAAACAAGGTAGAATGAGTGCTAGAAGATGACTGGTATGATACGGATAAACGTGGACGAACAGAATACGTTTTAAAAATGAGAGGAGGATTATGTAGGAATAGTGTGTTCTGAATGACATAGAGGTAGCATAAGATCTCTCGTGGGCAAAATGAAAGCCAGACATAAACGGGAGAACTGACAAGGGGATACCAAAGTAAGCACCCGAGATAGGTTAAGATAAAGGTAATATGCCAAAAGGACTTTGGATACTTATCGTCGAAATAAAAGTGCGGTCTAATTGAGACTGGAAGTAAGGACCTGGGGCAAAATATAAATAGATAATGGTATAAGTACACCCCTAAAGGGGGAAGCGGGTGAGAGAAATGCAAGGATAAGGTAGGAATAATTGACACGGTAGTGTGTTTGATACGGATGTCTGAGCTACAATGAGACCCCCTTACTGAAATGAGTCAGTGAGATCGGAAAACCAGCAATAAGTGGATGAGAGTCAGGATGGTATTTCAGGCAGTGTGAGGAGCTTTGCAGAGACTTTGAATGACAGGACGCTAGGAAGTGGACGTGTAGGAGGGAAAGGGTATGACAAGAGGATGGTATTGAATAACTTAAGAGATAGTATGGAGGATAGTAATGCAATATTAGGTTAAGAGCCAAGATGTTGACTATAAATATGTTCGCTAATGCTGTCGCAACTTGTCAGTATTAAGGGAGAAGGAATAGAAAACCCTTTATGGTAGGAGGTGAGAAAGTCAAGAGTAATTAAAGGAAGGAAACGAGATAAGACAAAATAGGACGAGCGGGTTTTGGTATGAATCAAATATGCACAGCAGGACGATCCAGAGGACAAAAGGACCATGTCTAAGATTGAGCGTACTTTATACAAGTTGTACAAGGATAGTGATGTCACCCGTATGTATTAGTATGTTAAGACTGAGACTAAGTAAGTATTTGGTAAGAAGAGCGAAGGTATGCAGTTGTGATATTTCGGGGATACCACAAAAAACAATGTAACGATGGTTTAAGCCAATTACAAAAATAGAATTAGTGCTGGGGACGGACGAGGCACGGCTATGGTTGAACTGAGGATCTATCTCGGTACCAGGAGCAAGACAAAAGAAGGGGGAAACAAGGTAAGGCACGAGGATTAGTAAAGCGGCGCTGAGGTATTTCTTGGGCTAATCGGAACACCTTTGCACATTTTTACAGGGATTGTAACATAACGTGTGACAGGAGAGTAAAGGGCGAGAAAGATATTCGAACTAAAGGTACAAGAAGGGTGTCCGCAAAGATAATGAACCCAAGAGGACCCTTGGAGCGACAATGACAGTTGGAGTAAAAGGAACAGATTTAGTAGCTTGGAAAATTTTTTTTAGAAGAGAGAGAGTGCCTCCCTCGTGAATGGAGATAAAAAGGGCCACCGGATGTTAGAAGGAGGTTTATGGACCGCTAGGTAGTCTAGACATAAGAGCACATGTCTGTGGATCACATGAGACACTAATGTAAAACTGTATTCAACCACAATGATAAAAAGTCGGCATCGGAAGGCTAACAAGGAATAAAGACTGACGAAAGGACCGTTAATATGGGGAAATCGAAGATATGAGCTAGGTAAAGGCCTATGATCAAGGGAACAAGAAAAAGGGAGTACTATAGGGCGATAGATGGCTATGGCATGATAAGTCAAGACTACAATACTGGAGACAAAAATTTGGGTAAGAATGAAATACTCGCTAGATCCCGGTCAAATACGCGAAAGCAAAGAAGTGGAAGAAGTGGGCCGCAGGCAATGAAGGAGTTGAGTAAGAATGAGAAGAGACCGACGTATGTCTTAAAGAAGGATTAAGCAACTGAAAATCGAGCTCTAAAAGGGAAATAACCGTTCCCAAGGAGAAAAGGATATTACACCCCGAAATTCCTATACACTGGGATCTGTTGGAGGTATTGTCAATGAGATGCGAAGTCCTAGGTACTGGTGGTACGATTATAAGGATCCGAGTTTGTGTGACGAAACAATAACAGGGAGGAGACGACTCGAGAGGCTGAAGAGAAAATGAAGAAGGAACGTAATCGATAGATGAGATTGCATGCCGTGGTGATAAAGGAAACCCCCAATATCCTTAGAAGACCTTACGGGACTAGTTGAACATTCGAGGATGAATGTTCTAAAGGGGGGAAGGATGTTATACCTCGCATTTTGTACATTTGGACATTCCGAGTTAATGGCGGAAAGTTAAGGACAAGGTGATATTTTTTTCGGAATGCATAAGTTGTATGTTCATTTTTTATTGGTATGGAGCATTAAGGATAAATTTGGAATAAGGAAAAATTAAGGGCTAAGAGTGGAAACAAAATATTTCATGAAATGGCCAAAAGGCCAATAGTGGCCGTGGGCCCCCCCAATATGGCCAATATTTTTATGCCATGAAATGGCACATGTGTACATTACATATTTGTGGAAGTTATATGCATATATGTATACAAAGCTTACTATGCAAGACTTATTCATCTTTGTAATTTAAGAAATTTCTAGAAAAGTTTAGAAAAATTGGAGGAAAAATAAGAGGCACATGACCGGACATGTGCCTCTACTTTATATATATATATATATGGATGACCAAGTAAGACATAATTAGTCATTTTTCATCCCTTAGAAAGTTCAAGAAAATTGGAGAGAAAGAACAAGGAGCCATTCGGCTATGGTCTTGGCCGAACATGGTCCAAAAATTTTTGGTCATGAAAAATTATTTCTTTCAAACTTCTCTACTAATTGGAAGGTCCTCAACAACGTGGAGTAATTGTTGGAACAAGTAAATCATCGTTCTTGCGGAAAACAAGCCTAGCCGAATGAAGATGTTGCATGGAAAAATGCAAGGTTCAATCCTCTTTTCATATGTTATGGATGTTTTTGTGTGTTGTGGAATGTGGAGATGGATGAAGTTCATGAAGTTGTGGTGTGTGTGAGTGTGGCAGTGTATGTGTGAGTTTGTGTAGGAGTAGAGAACTAATGTACTTAGCATGTTTGGATTGTGTATTATGGATAGTTGTGCGTGGGGTAGAATGTGTAGAAATGAATGAACTTCATGGAATTATGTATGTTGAAATTTGGCCGTGTAGGGGCTGTTTTTGGTGGAACATGATGAGCTAATTTTGTGTAGTATTTTGGTTGTTGTTTGTTGTGGATTATGTGATGAAAATGAAGGTTTGATGACTCGAATGGAAATCGTAATCGTTGTGGGCTGATTTGGGACTTGTTTTGATTTTAATGTGGTTTCTTGTATTAATGAAAATGATGTTGCTAATGTATGGAATTGTTGATATAGTTTATGAATTTGGAAGAAAATGTGTTATTGAGGTTCCTAATGTAGAAAGGAATTATTAACGTTAGAATGCGTTTTGAATCACTTATGGATATTGTTAGTATGGTTGTTGGTTTGGTTGTTGTTGATTTGGCGAGTTGAATTCTCGGGGATGTTGAGAGTTATAGGGGAAATGCTTTGAAATTTTTGTAGACAAAGTGTTAATTTGGAATTGGATTCTTAAGTGTTATGGCTAATGGTTGGTACCTAATGAAATTATTGTAGATCGTGAGAAGTCGAGAGTTTTGTTCCTAAATGATTCCGAAACTACGAACGTCCGTAACTTTCACAGAAAGGCTCGGATCGCTTCGTTACGGCTGTTGGAAGTCCGAAAATGTATGATGTCCGTAACTTTCCGAGGCGGACCCGAATCGGCTTGACGTAGGACTATGATTCCTATGGCTCTCTAATATGATTATGATGTTTGTTATGTTTCCGAGAGGAGTCCGAAAGATTTTTGATATAACTATTGTCCCGATTTTCAAATGACGATTCGTTTATGATTACTTCATTGAGTCTCTGAAAATAATTTATGTGCATATGGTTTGTCACTACTCTGCTCGTGCCAGCCTCAATGTATCTTTCACCGAGTCCCGGGCCGGGTACGTATTCGTGCACTTTCCACTGCATTGTTCACCGAGTCCCTCACTAGAGGGCCGGGTACGCTATATATATGTATGTATATGATGATGTGATGATGTGGGGATGGCGGCCAGGATGGCATACCGAGTCCTTGCTAGCGGGGGCGGGACACGTGTTCACCGAGTCCCTCACTGAGGGGTCGGGTACGTATATATATATGTATATGTATATGCGGCATACATGATTATGATATGATTTTAGTCGCCGAGTCCCTCACTAGAGGGTCGGGTACGGTATATATGTACGATGATATGATGACATGAGCATGATATGATTTTACTTACCGATATATGTATATGCATGATAAACGTTTTAAACGGCAAGTCTTATGATTTTCTCTACTCTTTATCTTGGTATGATCCCGCTTATCGTATTTAATGCTTTACGTACTCGATACGTATTCCGTACTTGACCCCTGATTCGGGGGGGTACACGTTTCATGCCGCGGTACACCCGGATGAGTTCGAAGATATTAGCGAGAAGATGTTCCGGCGGATTGGCGTGCTCCATTTTCTCCGAGTGTTCTTGCCGAGTCGGATATTATGTTATGGTATCATGTTCCATGTTAGAGACTTTGCGACACGGTGTCGTGGGTATAAGATGTCGGTTATGTAAACGGCTTTATGTAAAACCGAGACATTATTACGTATTGTATTATAAGTTTTATATATTACAGATTTTATTTGAATCGAGAAAGGTAAAGAGCATATTGATCTTCGAAAAACTTTCATTATGTGTTTGTGTCATGATTTGGGGGATGATGATTATGAGTGTTACGAGAGTCGACGGTTCGCACGCCCAAGTATGGGTCGAGTGCCCATCACACCCTATCGGATTAAGGGTGTGACAATTAAAGCTTTTAATCTAATTGTACCCATATACCCTTTTTTTAGAAAATCTAGGTTTTCATGTTCAGAACATGTTCTTGAACACATCCATTTGTTGTATTCAATGTCATTTTCTACTCTAACCCAAACTTTACAATAAACTTAGAAAACTTAGAAGTCTTACCTTTAGACGAATCCCACACACCTCTTTTCTTCCTCTTCTTGAATTTTCAAGAACCTAGGGTTTGGAGAGATGATTTATGATCAAGAAGTGATATAATTTGGTGTATATTGATGGAGATTGATTATAGACTCACCTTTAGGTTAGAGAGACTTTTTGGTGTTCTTTTCTCTCAAAAAATAGGTTTAAAACGAAGTGGGAATGAATATAATAAAGTTAGGCTTTTAAAACAACATTTTCAAAGTGGCCAGCAAGCGTTAGGCCGGAAGCCCACTTCGGGCAAATGCTGATCACGCCGCGAAGGCAGTAACAACACTTACCCCCGGTGCGCGATCGCGCACCCGGGTGGTACTTTGCATCATCGCGCAGCATCTAGTAAAACGGGCATAACTTCTAGTACAAGGTTCGCTTGAGATCCATAATATATGGTCGGAAAGACATTTCAAAGACCTACAACTTTTATGTTTTGATTTTCTCAAATTCCTATTGCAAAATACCCGAAACTAGCCATAAGTACATATTTTTCTCGTACTTAGACGAATTTAGAAGTCCTTAAAAACTTCACTTTTGGTTTGACTTCAAAACGTCCGTTTATCACCCGAATTCATCCCGAATGATTCATATGGCGAAATATCAACTTAATACCGGTTTTCATACATTCCCACCTAACTCGAATTTACTGGATGTTACAAAAACAAGCCTAATTAACACAAAAACATTTTATAAGTCTTAAACCACACCATAAGTACCTAAATTGCGTAATACTAAGTCTATTACATCTTTTTCCAAGGATTTGAAGTCACAAACAAGAACCTCCGATCATAACCACCCAGAATCAATACAAATGTCTGAACATATGAAATACTGTCTAAGAATAGAAATAAACAATGATAAAGATAAAATCTATGGCTGCAGGCTGGCAGGTGGCTCACCCTCAGATCTCATGAAAATATACTCGGGGCAAGAAGTGGGGTCTCGATGGCAAACCTGGCTCACACATTCACTCAGAAAAAGTGGAGCAAGAGTAGTATCAGTACAACATTAATATTGGTAACCATCATAGGCCGACTAAGATTAGCTAACATATATGAAATACTGAAATCAACGAATAAAACAAATAAGATAGTCAACAATCAATAGGCACAGTAAATCTCCACATTCTCGATCATAGCCCAGGTTTAAGTTGCTAATACACAAGTCCGACACGTTTCTAAGAATCACTCAACAACAGTAATAACTCAAATGCATCACCAACAAGATTCCTATAAGGTAATGGGCAATGCAATGATAAGAAGTACAGTACATAAGGGATGCAATGTAATGAAACATGATACCATGAATTCGTATCACAAACCTGTACACGCATATTATAAGCATTTGTCTCTTCAATAGTCATGACTCATGTCACAACCCAAACCGATGAGTCATGACGAGTGCCCGAGTTCTACTTGTCAGACACTCCCATACTTATAATTGAATCTTACTAGATAAAAGAGTGGCCCATATGTGACTCATAACTGAATTATACTAACGTCTTTATGAAAAGCACAATGAACTATGCATCTAGTATGTGTGTGTGTGACAGTGCAAGCCGGCCAGGACTCTGTAGATGCTTTACAACAAAATAGACGTCGTCAAGGCTACATGATATCCCCAACTACATAAAACTGTCTACAAACGTCTAATAGAGTACAAACTGTAGAAAAGACGGGATAGGGCCCTGCTATACCCATAAATACATATGAAACTAGCATACCAAAATAGACTGCAACTCTGAACCAAGTGGAGCGCACTAACTATGTTACATCCGACATTTTTGCGTATTTGAAAATTTGGAAATAACCTTGATTTATAAGGAATAAGGTCATGTTTGGATTTCTTTCTATATGTGAATGTTGCCAGAAGTATGATGGGGATATC
>NC_081345.1:76293073-76308197 GCF_029784015.1 Lycium ferocissimum
CCAAAACCACTCCGGGCGGGGCGTGAAATTTTATTAGTATTATTATTATTATTATTATGCCGAAGGAGCTAGGATTAGTATGATGTCACAAGTGGCATGCCGATGGGGCCGGGGTAGCCGTATGTCACGAGTGGCATGCCGGCGGGGCTAGGATTGTTATGTCGGGGCGCATGTCCGATGGGGCCAGGATAGGCGTATGTTGGACCGACATGCCCGAAGGGGCCATTATTTTATTCCGGACCGGCATGTCGCGGGGCCGGGATAGACGTATGTCGGAACAGCACACCGAAGGGGATTACTAGTACTACTATTATTGATATTGCTATTGTTATTACTATTATTGTTATTATTATTAGGAAGCGCCGTCAGGGACTATTTTATTTAAATATTTAGTTCATGTAGGTAATCTAAACTTGCTTTCGTTGTACTTTTACGATGTAATCTAAACTTGCTTACTCGTTGAACTCTCCTATTTCTTGCTTCGGATGATGCTTTACATATTCGTACATATTCGTCGACCCCCTCTTCGGCTGCGTTTCATGCCCGCGAGGTCCGGGGCGCGTCGGGGGGAATCCGGTACAGAGGAAGTCACCGGGAGGTCGGGCGACTCCATTGCTTCGGAGGCTGTCCCTGTTTTGGTATAATTTTATGTATTGTACAGGTCTTACTCTTTAGAAGTCTGCGAACAGCGTGGGAGTTATGGTTACTGTTTGGCCTCGTCGGCCGTTATTTTGTTGTACAGAAATGGCGGAGGCCTTTTTGGCTCGCCTTATTCTATGTCGTGTATATATATATATTATGTTTGAGATGTCTTGAGCTGCGTGCTAATTTTGGCATTTCATTTACAAAAAAAAAATTTGAGTCGACGTTTAAGGGTCCGCTCGGCTCTGACGAGAGTCGGGTGCCCGTCACGCCCTGATGAAGATTGGGGCGTGACAAACTACTGCTGGATGGAAGTCCGACGGAGCTAGACTGCCTGTCTATCTACTAGAGCCTGTGGGCATGAACACAACCCCCCGAGCAATAGGGGAGTTAGTACGAATAATGTACCGAGTATGTAAGGCATAAGAACAAAATGTACATAAGAATCATGGAAGGAATCGGTAACATAAAAGCTAATCCAAATATCTGAAAGTGTCTGCGTACTCTGTATAACTGAAAGTGCCTCTAAGGGCGTATGATATGCATCCTTTCTTTCAAAATCATATACATATATCATAGTATAACTACTAATGGTGTGGAACGTACAGCTCGATCCATATATCATGTCATCCCGCATCCGGGGTAACCTCATACAATACCCACTGCAGTGGTGTGCACATCTACGTGCCTGCCCGGCCAAATATAGCGCGGCGCGGTGTGAGAAAACAGCTGTACATATATATAAATGTATGAAAGTCTCGTAAAAGACTGCTCTGAACTTCTCGGGGTACCATATGATCTCCAAATAGCAGAAGAAACTAACGTATCAATATAATAGATCTCTAGAGGCTATAGATATGAAATATATGAAATCAAGGATACGATGATTCTTATTCTATCTAGGAATAGAGTCTTTGGAACTCGCTTGTGTACTTCTTTTGTTCATATCATAAGGATCATGCCAAAATGAAAGAAGGGGATAGCCTTAACATATCTTTGTTGCTAATGACTCAATAGATACTTCCCGTAATGCTTCAACCTACATCAAGGTATTAGAACTATGCTTAATTCCATGGAAGAACTCAAAAACACATTTCTAAGCTAGTAGCTCTCTTATGGAAAATTGGGAAGCACTTCCCCTACATTTCCTCACTTTCCCGAATTCACAACCATATAAACAATATCAACAACCAATTCTATCCATTCAGCTCCTCAACAATGTAAGAAGAATTCAAATAATAGTATAACAAGCGGCAAGCTCGGTTTGATTAAACAACAATAGTTTAAACCCCTTATTCTTTCTAGAATTTATCAACAACATTAATAACAACAACGATGAAAACAACGAGCAACTACATGTTCAGACCTTCAATAATACAAGCAAAATCTCCACAATCCATTAAAACAACATCATCCAACACTAGATTACGACTTCTAGTTGACGTTTAAGAAGTTCTTGACAACCAATGTACTGAAATCTTTAGCAAGATCCTCCTATACACAATGAGGAAGGAAAAACTTACCTTAATTAGTAGCCCTTCAATCAATCATAACAAGAACAGCTCCTACAAGTTCACTTCTGCACCAAATGATAATTATACTAATGTTAAACAACCTGAAACGTAATGACGAACGATCCACCCTCTACCCTACTATTATAGGGATTTTCTACATGCCTTTTCCCCTTCCAAACTCCATAGGAATAGTAGAAAAAGATAAAACTCAATCACCGTACAAAATAGTGCACAAAATAGCCCAATAACCCTAGCAACATAAAACTAATTTCCATGTGGTTTCTTTTCAAGTTCTTACTTTGAAAATGCTCCAATCAATTCAATTCATGGGGGATGAAATTAGAAGGTAAAACCCTTACCTTTTTCTATAGAAATTTTGTTCTTGGTTCATATTCTCCTAGGCTTTACTCTTCCTTGCAACAACAACTTGTAAAGGGATGGAAACTACTTAGAATTTTTGGGGTGTTAGGGGCTGCTTGTTGTGTGTTAGGTTTCTGTGTTTGGGGAGAGGGAGAGAGAAGAGAGAATGAAAGGTAAATGTGTTGTGTGAAATGAAGAAACATTTCGGTTAATTTCCGTTAAAAAGGGACCCTTTTGGCCGACCACCTTTGACCCTTTTTGGGTGGATTAAGCTTCGTCTTTCCTTTTAGATAGTAGGTGACACACCTACTTGTCACCTACTTTCTTTATTAATGGGTGTCACTTGCTGGTCCGTTAAATTTAACACGTGTCCCATTCTTACTTCGTTGTTAAGATACGTATCAAGTAGCTCAAGCAAGTAGGACAGGAAGTAAGTAGGTGAAACAGGCACGTCGGGTAAGTAAGCAGCTCGTTTTTATTTGCCCAAATCTCATGTCTCACGTTTGAGTGCATTCATCAACCTCAACTTAGTCGTGTATATATTGAATCAAAATACGAGATGTAACGATAGACATATCTAATATCATATAACCTTGAAAATGATCCCGAGGTCCAAGACAACAACAACTAACATACGACGAATCATAACGTAAAAATCTTCGAGGTGTAACATCCTTCCCCCCTTAGAAACATTCGTCCTCGAATGTTAAACCCTCAGTGATCTTACAGAAATTTTGACAAAGTCTCCTCTGTAACTTTACTACTACCAACCTGCCACGCAGCAAACCAAACAATACAGTGCCACAATAATCAATAACAACAATGGTGCCACACGATCAATAACAGTAACTAACAACATACTACACACCTGGAGGCAGCGATGTCTCAGTCTGAATCTCCTCTGAAAGCGAAAACAAGTGAGGATATCTAGGCCTCATATCTTTCTCAGCTTCCCAAGTCATCTCTTCAGTATTCTTGTTTCTTCAAAGTACTTTTACTGAAGCTACATCTTTGGTTCTCAATCTACGAACTTGTCGATCAAGAATAGGAATAGGAACTTCCTCATATGATAACTGTTCTATAACCTGAACATCACCAACTTGTATGGCTTTGGAAGGATCCCCTATGCACTTATAGAGCATGGGCACATGGAACACTGGATGTAGGGATTCCAAGTCTGAGGGCAACTCTAACTCATAAGCTAACTTACCCAATCTACGGATAATCCTATAAGGCACAATATATCGAGGACTGAGTTTATCCTTCTTGCCAAATCTCATTGTTCCCTTCATAGGCGATATCTTCAGGAAAACCCAATCATCTACCTGAAATTCTAAATTACGACGTCGATTATCCGCATAAGATTTCTGTCTGCTCTGTGCTGCTAGTAATCTTTCCTGGATCACCTTCACGTTCTCAACTCCTTGTTGTATCAAATATGGGCTCTTACTTTCCCCAACATCAAACCATCCTATGGGTGACCTACACTTTCGCTCATATAAAGCCTTGTAAGGAGCCATCTGAATACTAGAATGGTAGCTATTGTTATACGCAAACTCAATAAGCGGTAAGTGATCATCTCAGCTACCTCGCAAAACAATTACACAAGCTCGTTGCATATCTTCAAGTGTCTGGATAGTATGCTCAGGATGCCCATCTATCTGGGGGTGAAATGCCATACTAAGGCTCACCTGAGTCTCCAATCCTTCCTAGAAATATCTCCAGAAGTTAGCAGTGAACTGCGCACCTCTATCCCAAATAATGGACATAAGAACACCATGAAGTCGTACAATCTCTTTAATGTAGAGCTTCACAGAATCTTCTGCTGAATAGGTAGTTCTAACAGGTAGAAAATGGGCTGACTTTGTAAATCTATCAACTATGACCCATATCGAATCGAACTTATGCTAGGTACGAGGCAATCCTATAATGAAGTCCATATTAATTACTTCCCAATTCCATATCGAAATCTCGATGGCCTGTAATAAGCCTCCGGGCTTCTGATGCTCTATCTTAACTTGCTGGCAATTTGGACATTATGTCACGACCAAAACCAATGGACTGTGACGAGTGCCCGACCACTACTGACCAAGCACCCCTAAACTCGTACTTATCATATGCTGAGTAATCTGGTGGCCCATTTCTAACTCATATCTGAGCGATAGCATCTGCTATAAAATTTATGCAATGAACTCCTCCTCGAAAACTCAGAAGTTATACACAGATATCTATATATATATATATATATATATATATATATATATAGGCATACGTGCAAAGGATGACAACTCAGTCCGACATGGCCACTACGTGTACTGAACATAAAATAGGAGACCACAAAGCTACATGACACTTCAACTATTTACAACTGTCTACAGACCTCTATGGAATATAAGCTGTAGAAAAGACAGGACAAGGCCCTGCCATACCCATATATCTACATAGCAAAATAGCATACCAAAAAGGGCTGCAGCTCCGGACCAATGGAGTGCACTGACCGCGGCTGAGGAGAGATGCTACTTGTCTGTATAGTCTGGCTGGCTACCTGATCCTACGGGCATGAGCGCAGCGTCCACAAGAAAGGACGTCAGTACGAACAGTGTACTGAGTATGTAAGGCATGAATAACAACATAATAAGAAGTATGGAACATAACATGAGATAAAGACATAACATGTACATCTGATTGCCTCATAAGGCATATATCATGCATGCTTAGATTTTTCTTGGAAAAACATTTCTCATACATATATACACAAAATAGTAATGCTGCGGAATGTGCAGCCCGATCAAAAAGTATATCATATTGCTGCGGAACGAATGGCCCGATCCATAAATATAATATATTACCACGGAACGAACGACCCGATCCATTTATCCCATATATCCCGCGTCTAGGACGATATCATAATATACCAACTGATCAGGTGACTATGCGTATATAACGCCTCGCCCTTTTCCCATATCCCATATATAAATATATATATATATATATATATTTATTTATTTATTTATTTATTTATACATATATAATATAACTAGCATGCAT
Organism: Lycium ferocissimum; assembly: GCF_029784015.1. NCBI lineage: Eukaryota > Viridiplantae > Streptophyta > Magnoliopsida > Solanales > Solanaceae > Lycium > Lycium ferocissimum. The sequence continues at coordinate 76,298,638 of NC_081345.1, forward strand.
GAGAGTCGACATAAACGTTGTCACTTTATCGGAGTAACGTAAGGTTGGTAACCTCCGAGTTATATTATGGAACAGTCATCATCGCTATATCTCACCTTGAAGGGACAATGATCATAAGGTGAAATCAACAACAATGAATAAAATCAAGGGAGTCTTGAAATGAACTCCATAGTCTCATCATAGCATTTAAAATCATAAACTTTGAAACTTCTAGGAATAGGATCATCATCATCATCATTGTTATCTTGAAAATATAATCATCTTTAGCGTCCTAAGAAACTTTAAGAATCATGAGTCTCTAGCTTGTGGGGATAAGGACGTCATGGAAAATATATACAAGTTCGCAAGAAAAGAGTCATCATTGAAAACATCTTATTTTTCATATCGTAAAAACCTTGAGAACTAGGAACCTCTAGCCTTTCGAGAACAAGAATGTTATGGAAGACATATATGGAATCATAACGTAGGAATCATGCCTTTAGAAAGAAAGGGACTAGCCTTAACATGCCTTGCGGTCTCCTTGGCGATTCAACGTTTATCCTTCCAAGCTCATAAATCTACACACGAACCATTCGTACTATTGTTAGGCTCAATATCATACGCCCATCTCAAATCCTTAATTTAATTCTATTTAGAATCTGCCGAAATTCGGGCAGCATCTCCCCTGTTTACATGCATAGCCTGGAATCACAATTCAATAACCAAAAACCACAACAACCATACCAATATCAACAACAACATTACCAGCACCAATATACGTCATAAAAGATCCCACACGATGTTTTCCAAATTATTCAACTAACCAACTCATTATTAGACTGTTTAATAGTTTTACCTCAGTAAATAAACCAAAACTAATATTAATAAGGAGAGATTCATACCTTACTTCCTCTATTATTGCAATATCTTCACTTTTCACCTTGAATTTAAGCCAGAACTCGTCGCTATATGATTTTATAATCGCAACTATACGCAGTCTGGACTAGAATCCGGGGATTATACTCAATTTGCGTTAAAATTTGGTGTGTGAAAGTTAGTGGAGGATTCCAAAAATTTGGAGAGGTTTTCAGGGGTGGCTTTGAAGAAAATAAGGGGATAACCCCTTTTTATAAAATTTTACGCTCAGGTTGCACCGACATAAAAATTGCTCAACGCGTTCGTGCTGAGTTGGCCCTTGGTCCTCTGCGCGTTCGGGCCACTCCCTGGTGAGTTCGCGCGGACCATTTTCCTGCCTACCAGCCCGACTTGTAACGCCCATATCTCCTTACTCCGATACCGTATCAATGAGCGGTTTATTGCATTGGAAACTAGACTTCGTGAACTTCACTTTAGGCTTTTGCTTTGCCTCAAAACACCTCGAATACTAAAAGATATTCTTCCTCCAAGTTGGGCCAAAATTTTCACGACCCAAACCGATGGGCCGTAACAAGTGCTCGACCACTACTGGCCAAGCACTCCTATGCTTGCATTTACTGCTCACTGACTATCCTTGGCCCACACATAATCAGAATCGAGCTATCTTTGTCTCCCGAAAAATCAACATAAGAGACACTGTGCGGGGAACTCACGGCCAACACATACATATAGACATAGCACTGAGAGTAACAGTGTGAGTCGATTTGGCCACCACACACTTATACTGTACAACAAAATACACGCCGACGAGGCTGCATAATATCACCACTACATATCCCGTCTACGTACCTCTAGGGAGTACAACCGTAGAAATGACAGACAAGGCCCTATCATACCCATATATATGTACGTAACCGAATAGCATACCAAAAGGGATCAAGCTCGGGATCAATGGAGCGTACCGACGACCGCCGAGGGGAGGTCTGCGCTATGAATCGTCCGACCGGCTACCGATCCTACGGGCATGAATGCAGCGTCCACAAGAAGGGACGTCAGTACGAATAATGTACCGAGTATGTAAGGCATGAATAGTAACATAGTAAGGGATGTAAAGTATGAATATGTCACGACCCAGCCCCGTAGGCCGTGACTAGTGCCCGAGCTGGACACTCGTATGCGTACTTGTTAGACATAATCAAACTAAAACTAACATGATATGGATGCTTTGCGAAAACTAAACGTTTTCTCAGAACGCCACATATATATATCATGGTAACCTGTCTCCTGAGGAGTCATAACCAATCAAAAGATATCATAATACACGAGCCGACAAGGCTGTCACAACGTGTGGGAACGTCCCAACTGTATATACGCAAGCCGACAAGGCTGCCACTACATACAATATCCCAAAACATATATATACGCAAGCCGACAAGGCTGCCACTACGAATGGGAACGTCCCAAAACATAAGTCTTGCTAACACAGCTGAACAACATCTATATACAACCCACACATATGTCTACAGACCTCTAAGAGTATCAATAGTGTAATATAATGGGACAGGGCCCCGTCGTACCCCTGGATAAACATATACATATACATCAAAGATCTGTATCCAAAGTCTAGGCTCCGGAACAATGGAGCACTCCAAGACGGCTGAGTTGAAGTCCTAAGCTGAAGGATCACCAAAGCGAGCATCTGTACCTACGCGCATGAAACGTAGCCCCCCGAAGAAAGGGGGTCAGTACGAGATATGTACTGAGTATATAAAGCATGAAATACAATAAAGAAGATCATATCTTAAGTAGAGATTTCAGGAGACAAGTATGATAATCAAGAAATCACCGTACTCGCCTTACGAAAGAAATCATGCATATCATTATCATATACCATACCCGGCCCATTATGGGACTCGGTGAATAAAGTCGTGTACACGTATACCATACCCGGCCCATCATGGGACTCGGTGCCATAATCATATCATCATATCATCATGTCATCATATCATCATATGTGTATATATTGTACCCGGCCCTCTAGTGAGGGTCTCGGTGAATAATGCAATTAAACTGTGCACGAATACATACCCGGCCCGGACACGGTGAAAGATGTAATAAAGATGCACGAGCGCAGTAATGAGCAACCATATGCAATTTAAATCATCATCTGAGACTCAATAGAATAAGTAGAATAAACTTGCACTTGAGTATCAAAGGCGATAGTCATATTAAGTACCCCTTGAATGTCACTATGGACTATATCAAATAGAGCCTCAGGAATTATAGACATGTATCAAGATAATGTGAGATAGCTTATGGAAGTCAAGGACATTAGTCATCGTAGTGTTTCTAAGAATAGGAGCTTATACATTAGTCGTTTGTTCGTTTCATATAAATCACGCCAACATCCGAACCATATATAAGACTTGAGAGGCAATAGCTCAATTACCTTAAGAGTTCTAACATCAAGAAGTGAATAAGAATCATGAATCACACTCGAAACTTATGAATAGAGTTACCCCAAAGCTCATATCATACGTCACTTATATCTAGGACATGCCAAAAGAGAGAAAGGATAGCTTTACATAACTTCAACGCTTATCCGTAAGACAATACATATACGCTGCTCGTAGTGTCTCAACCTATATTATGACGTCAAAAACTATGGTTAAGCCACGGGAAGGTTCAAAACGTATTCCAACGTTAGTAGCTCATTTCTAGAAAATTAGGCGGCATTTCTCCTATATTGTTCATCATTCAAGCCAATTATAAAACGATCAAGTTAACATCAACAACCACACATTCAAGTACTATATCAAGTTAGCCAAACAAGATTCAAGAATGTCCCGAGACAACCCGCACAACATTCCAAATCAGCCCACATATTACGACATTCCATAATCTTTAACATAACGACTATGACATATTCAAATTACTCTTAATAATCTATACCTACAACACTTCAGCGAAACGATCTTATGAGAGTCCAACATTTACAACAACATAATATATAGCCTTTACTACTCTTAGCCATTCAATTTGATAAGAACTTAGTCCTCCAATTCGACAAGAACAACAACACACCCAAAACAGCCCCTTAATTACCACATAACAATGCCCGATAATCTCACGACCATTTAAGAATATATCAAGCACCACATACGACTTCGCATACGATATTTTATACACGTTTCTTTCTTCCAAGTTTGGTGATTCATATCAGCAACAACACAACAACAACATCAACTACTATATGCAAGGAAATTATCCTAATATCACAACAAGTTCTAAATCAGCCCATGAAACCAATACAAGTTTCTAACATGATTTAAGCTTTTCCTTTCATTTTAAACACATAATCCATAACATTAATAACAACAACAACAATCAAACCCAATCTAATCGGAACAACTCCAATTCTCGCCCATTTCAATGCCAACAACAATCATGCAATTTTCTTACTTCCAATTTCATCTAATAAAATTAATCTCTCCATTACAACATCATTAACTCCAATTAAATTACAAGAGGAAGAAATCTTACCTCAAATTTAATTAGGACAGATTCTACAATTTCTTGCACCAATTGAACCACTTCTTCTTCCTCAATTTAAATCCCCATGTTGCTACCTCCTTTGAATGATTAGAACACTTTGGGGATTTACAATTTTTTTTTAAAAGGGCTTGGAGCTGGTCGTGAACAGTAGCATCCATGGCTGTTCTTGATTCTCTCTCTCTTGTTCAACTTGGAAGCTTCTCTCTCTAATTCACAATATGAGTCATCCATTTACTAAATATATGACTAATCTTAGTCATCAATTGCGTTATATATGTCCAACCATGAATGGACACATGTCCCACTATGGCATGGACCAATCGTATTTGGCCATGCTATAGTGAGGTCCATTTTAGTGCTAATTTTTTTAATCTTAATAAATCACTAATCCCCACTTAATAATCTAATCATGGTTAATTAATATCTAATCTCCACTAATATTTCTATGCTATTTGAAATTTATAAGCAAATCGTGCACTAATTAAAATCGGGGATTAAAAGTCTCTATCTCATATCCCAAATATTCTTGTCCTTGAACTTATCCCGATTAGCTTAAAAATATTCCAATGTACAAATATACGGGATATAACATCTTCCCCCCTTTAGAACATTCATCCTCGAATGTTTAACTAGTCTCATAAGGTCTTATAAAGACTTCGGAGGAGTCTCTTTTATTGCCATAACATATAGTTTCATCTACCAATCAATATAATCAAGTGGGGAATTAGATTACCTGTAGGCATAGAGAACAAGTAAGGATACTTATTCTTCATCTCATCTTCGGCTTCCCGCCTCTCTCTTCCCGATTATTATTTCGCCACAATACTTTGACGGGAGACACATTTTTGGTAGGCAACCTTCTAACTTGGCGATCAAGTATAGGTATAGGGTTCTCCTCGTAAGACAATTCCTCGGTTACCTAGACATCATATATATATATATATATATATATCATATTATATCATCACACGGGGGAATATCTCAAGAGTCATGAAAATCTTTGAACTTACCTCGTATGTCCAACGTCAAAGGCGGACGCACGTGCTTCCACTTAGGTCCAACGTTTACTTTCCCTTTCAATCTTCAACTTTACATTTCAATCGTACTTCAAATACCTTGCCCGACATACATCTTTCGTACCGTTGCCAATCGCGTACTTGTAACTTCCAATTTCCTTTCTTGCCGAATGTCATTACACCCTAAAATCAAGGGTTACCTATAAGAACATTTCCTATGGCATGGCTCTATCGCACGATCTTAGATATGTCGAGGTAACATTATTGTCCCGTATGACTTCCGTTTATAGATGTGGTCGCTAATAACCCTTAAACAAGACTCTACTAGACACCATATCACGAGGATGCTCACTTACCACTTTTGTCACGACCCAACCCCCGTAGGCCGTGACTAGTGCCCGAGCCGGACACTCGTATGCGTACTTGTTAAACATAATCAACCCAAAACTAAACATAATATGGAACTTTGTAAAACAAAACGTTATCTCGTAACGCCACATATATATATCATGGTAACCTGTCTCCTGAGGAGTCATAACCAATCAAAAGATTTCATAATACACAAGCCGACAAGGCTGTCATAACGTGTGGGAACGTCCCAACTATATACGCAAGCCGACAAGGCTGCCACTACGTACAACATCCCAAAACATATAGATATACGCAAGCCGACAAGGCTGCCACTACGAATGGGAACGTCCCAAAACATAAGTCATATTGACACAGCTGAACAACATCTATATACAACCCACACATATGTCTACAGACCTCTAAGAGTATCAATAGTGTAATATGACGGGACAGGGCCCCGCCGTACCCCTGGATAAATATATACATATACATCAAAGATCTGTATCCAAAGTCTAGGCTCCGGAACAATGGAGCACTCCAAGACGACTGAGTAGAAGTCCTAAGCTAAAGGATCACCAAAGCGAGCATCTGTACCTGCGGGCATGAAACGCAGCCCCCCGAAGAAAGGGGTCGACGAAATATGTACTGAGTATATAAAGCATGAAATACATTAAGGAAAATCATAACTGAAGTAGAGATTTCAGGAGACAAGTATGATAAACAAGAAATCACTGTACCTGTGCCTTATGAAATGAAATCATGCATATCATTATCATATACCATACCCGGCCCATTATGGGACTCGGTGAATAAAGTCGTGTACACGTATACCATACCCGCTCCATCATGGGACTCGGTGCCATAATCATATCATCATATCATCATGTCATCATATCATCATATATGTATATATCGTACCCGGCCCTCTAGTGAGGGTCTCGGTGAATAATGCAATGAAACTGTGCACGAATACATACCCGGCCCGGGACACGGTGAAAGATGTAATAACAGAGATGCACGAGCAGAGTAGTGAGCAACCATATGCAAATTAAATCATCATCTGAGACTCAATAGAATAAGTAGAATAAACTTGCACTTGAGTATCAAAGGCGATAGTCATATTAAGTACCCCTTGAATGTCACTATGGACTATATCAAATAGAGCCTCAGGAATCATAGACATGTATCAAGATAATGTGAAATAGGACATTAGTCATCGGTGTTTCTAAGAAACATTAGTCATCGTCGTTTGTTCTAAGAATAGGAGCTTATACATACCGACTACCATCCAACATATATAAGACTTGAGAGGCAATAGCTCAATTACCTTAAGAGTTCTAACATCAAGAAGTGAATAAGGATCATGAATCACACTCGAAACTTATGAATAGAATTACCCCAAAGCTCATATCATACGTCACTTATATCTAAGACATGCCAAAAGAAAGAAAGGATAGCTTTACATACCTTTAACGCTTATCCGAAACACAATACGTATATGCTGCATGAAGTGTCTCAACCTATATTAAGACGTTAAGAACTATGGTTAAGCTACGGAAAGGTTCAAAACGTATTTCGACGTTAGTAGCTTATTTCTAGAAAATTGGGTGGCATTTCTCCTATATTGTTCATTTCCCTTTCATTCAAGCCAATTATAAAACGATCAAGTTAACATCAACAACCACACGTTCAAGTACTATATCAAAGTTAGCCAAGACAAGATTTAAGAATGCTCCGAACAGCCCGCATAACATTTCAAATCAGCCCACACATTACGACATTCCATAATCTTTAACATAACGACTACGACATATTCAAATTACTCTTAATAATCTATAGCCACAACACTTCAGCGAAACGACCTTATGATAGTCCAACATTTACAACAACACAATATATAGCCTTAACTACTCTTAGCCCTTCAATTCAATAAGAACTTAGTCCTCCAATTCGACAAGAACAACAACACACCCAAAACAGCCCCTAATCACAACATAACAATGCCCGATAATCTCACGAACATCCACGAATACACCAAGAAGACCACATACGCTTCGCATATGATATTTTATACGTTTCTTTCTTCCAAGTTTGGTGATTCATATCAGCAACAACCTAACAACGACATCAACTACTATATGCAAGGCAACTATCCTAATATCACAACAAGTTCTAATACTGCCCATGAATTCAATAAAGTTTCTAGCATGATTTAAGCTTTCCTTTCACTTTAAACACATAATCCATAACAATAATAACAACAACAACAATCAAACCCAATCTAATTGGAACAACTCCAACTCTGCTCATTTCAACGCTAACATTAATCTTGCAATTTTTTACTTCCAATTTCACTTAATACAAATTAATCTCTCCATTACAACATCATTAACTCCAATTAAATTACAAGAGGAAGAAATCTTACCTCAACTTAGTTAGGACAGATTCTACAATTTCTTGCACCAATTGAACCACTTCTTCTTCCTCAATTTAAATCCCTATGTTGCTGCCTCCTTTGAATGATTAGAACACTTTGGGGATTTACAATTTTTTTTTTTTAAAAGGGCTTGGAGCTGGTCGTGAACAGTAGCATCCATGGCTGTTCTTGATTCTCTCTCTCTATTTGGTGAAGATGGAGAGCTTCTCTCTCTAATTCACAATTGTTGAAGATGAATTCTGAAGTGGATGACTAATCCATTCATCATATATATATATATATTGACACATGTCCAACCACAATGACATGTGTCCCACTATAGCATGGACCAATAGTGGGGTCCATTTGGCCATGTTATAGTGGGGCCTACTTAGTGCATTTTTTAATCTTAATTAATCACTAATCCCACTTAATAATCTAATCATGGTTAATTAATCCCTAATCTCCACTAATATTTCTATGCCAATTAAAATTTATAAGCAAATCGTGCACTAATTAAAATCGAGGATTAAAAGTCTCTATCTCATATCCCAAAATATTCTTGTCCTTGAACTTATCCCGATTAGCTTAAAAATATTCCAATGTACAAAAATACAGGATATAACAGAATGGAAATGTCACACCCCGACCTTACTAGGGTGTGATGGGCACCCGACTCTCCTCAGAGTCGAGCGAACCCTTAAACGTTCGCGTTACTAAAACCTGTCATTTCTGAAACTTTTTTTAAAACATGGAACTTTTTCAAATAGATCACTATCTTGCTGTATTAAGAAAACTTTTCAATCAACTACGTTGTTCTTCCCAACCAAAATCATCTCGAAAATACATACTCTTTTAACATTTACAAATTATTCGCACTTCCCGACGCACTATCCACAGGACAATCGTCCGCAAAGTCTCTAACATGTACGAAATATCGTAACAAAAGTACTTAACTCGGCAATACTCCGAACCGAGACGGAGCTCGCCAATTCCGCCTCGAAACGGCTCTCCTAGCGAAGTCTTCTACTCATCCGGGTGTGCCGCGTGGCATGAAACGCACCCCCGAAGAAGGAGGGCCGGTACGGAATATGTGCGCCGAAAGTAATGTATAAGCGATAACAAATAATAACCATAGCTTAATTTAGAAGAGAAGAAATCACAATCAAGCTCATTACTCGCAGCCCTCGCCGGGAGAAACATAAATGTACACATGGGGTCTTAGAACAATCCTTAAGTAAATAATGCGAGTAAACACACGTTCTTTTAAGCATACACGATATAAGTACAGAGTACACCAGCTTCTAGAATGCACAATCTAAATAAGATCCAAAAAGCCCCGGGCCCCCCTTGGCGTAGGGAAAGAG
>NC_081345.1:76308297-76332782 GCF_029784015.1 Lycium ferocissimum
ATATGCATACGTATATATATAATTACTACCATCTCACTTACAAAATATTTCCAAACGCTATTCAAACTCACACACAATTCAAGAGGCGCAGTGCACACGCGTACTATCTTCACCGGTCTAGTCCGCCTCGTCCTACGCGACCTCTTGGAGTCTCCAACCACTCTGCATACTCCAATCTCCCTTACGATCTAGCTTCTCGTTTTGCCTCTTATATCTAAATTTATAGGACTTTTTGTACACTTTCCGGGGGGTCACCCATCCTAGTATTTTCTCTCGCTTTGACCTTGTTTAACCTCGAAACTTTGATGAAATCCGGTGCGTTAATGCTAGTATAATCGTATCCACCTCACCGCATGACCTTCACCACATAATCTAAAGTAATTTGAAGTCTTGACAGATTCCAAAACGTTCTCGTAACGCATCTCCCTCCGAATTAGAAAGGATCTCTTACTCTTCCGACTACACAATTACTATTTTGGCCTTTTTAATTCTCAATATTCACCTTTTACCTATGTGTATGACTACTTTTCGTCCTAGATTTCCAGATTCCCAATGGTAGCGAACACACCTTGGTCGCCGTTACTTATAAATACTCGGTTGTCGGCCTCTTTGGGTTTAAAACCTCGCACTATTAAATAATATTATACGAAATGCACGTACGCCAGAAAATTCAATAAGGGACATACTGTAGCCAATCGGTCTCTAGTCGATGCGAGGTGGACTATAAGGTGAAGTGTACTCCTCGTCATCGTCTACCCACCATCCGCTCGTACGGCCTTCGTCATCTCTCTCATGCGAGTCCGAGGGATATAAATAACCGGGCAACTGCGGTTTTATCGACGGCCCGGGATAAGGGCCTAGCGTGTCCGTAATACTCGCGGGAGAGGGGTCGACGTAGTGCTCTCTTTTAGTAGGAGCGACTAGTATGCCCTCGGAAATCTCCTCCTTGTGTCCCCGGACGAATACTCGGACGGATCTATGTCATAACTGTCCTGCGGGGAGGGGGGGGGCTCACTCCACGCGGGGTCAAAAACTGCGGAGGAATCGTCGGCCGGGTCCTACGAAAGATCGGCCTCGGTAGAATGCGAGGGCTCCTCCTGCTCGGTCTGGATCCGATCGGGGGCTTCTTAGCACCCCCACTGTCCAGAGGGGGCTAATCTCTTCGTCTTTCATTAGTGCAACACGTACGGAAAAAGGATCAGAAGCTATCTTTCCTAGACTCTGGCTCTATCGTACGATCTAAGATAGAAGGAAAGGTCAATGATTCCTAAATTCCCTACAGCCTCCTGTTTATGTCACACCCTAATTTCCGATAGGGCATGATGGGCACCCGACCGTTACCTAGGGCCGAGCGAACCCGCTGACTTTCGTAATACTCATAATCATACTGGCCCCGCAAAACATGACACAAGTACGTAATGAAATTTTTTTGTTTGAAAACAAACATGCCTTTCATCTTTGTCAAATCAGATAAAACTAGCATCGTATGAAATCTGTAAACATATGAAGTTTGTAGCATAATGCATAATAATACATCGGCTTACACATAGCCGCTTACAAAACGACATATCATACACACGACACGTACGCAAAGTCTCTACCATAACTCCGGATACCGTACAAAAACACTCGGACTCGGCGGCCTTCCGGAGGATATGGAGCTCGCAATCCAATTTGGAACATCTTGTGCTAACATCGCCTACTCATGTCACGTATACTGCGCGGCATGAAACGCAGCCCAGAAAGGGGTCGGTACGGAATATGCGAGCATGTAAAGATGGCATACGGAAAACGAAGTCATAACCGAATAAGGGTACATAACGTGAGCACGATAGCCGGAATACCAAAGTGCTTGCATACGACATACAAATCATACATAAGAGATACAAAGACAAATATGATAATCGGAATGCCAAAATGCTTCGCTTTCTTTTGAAAAACATTTGTCTCATACATACGGAAAATCAAACACATTATATGGTGACATTAACCGAGGATGCGTACGATCCATAAATAATACGATAATGCGAAACATACGGCCCGATCCATATATAATATAATAATGCCAAGGAACGTACGGCCCGATCCATATATAATACAATAATGCCGAGGTATGTACGGCCCGATCCATTTATGATATAATAATGCCGAGGAACGTACGGCCCGATCCATATATGATATAATAATCATAAACATACCGTATCCAGCCCTCTAGTGAGGGACTCGGTAAATCAAATCATATCGTCGTGTTATCATATATCATATCACATATCATATCGTATCATCAGATCATCACATATCATATCATATCACATACGGTCCGTAATGGGACCCAGCGGACGAAATGGTCGTCCACTCCGTACGGGCGCCACAACACATCATACTTCGAATATTGTATACTCCGAACACATCGTACTCCGTATCATCATATATCATATCACATCATACTTCGGAAAACACATCATACTTGAATCACATCATACTTCGAATAGTGCGCACGATAACATACCGGCCGGGGACTCGGCGAAAGAGGTAATAACGGAATGCACGAGCGAGAATCGTAGGAAATCATATGCGATGCAAACATTCACAAAGACTCAATAGAGTAATCAAAGCGGTGCTATTTATAAGCCAAAACGGTAGTCAAATCGGTTTTCTTCGGAATATCACTCGGGAACATATCAAACCGAACTTCGAAACCATAGTCACGTATCAAAGTCACGTACACAAAATCCTCATTTCCGGACTCAACCGATAAATAAGTAGTCATACTCGGGGGTTGGAAAGATAGTCATATTAAATTCTTTCAAAAATAGTTCGTTAGAACCAAACATAGAAAGTCGCGGGACCCACGGACGAGCGTCAATCCCAATCCGGGCCCGCCTATGAAAATTAAGGTCATTACTCGTCATGAAATCATTTGCGAAGATATCAAAGCGATCCGAGCCCTTTCTTGAAAGTTACGGGCGTTCGTAGTTTCGGAATCGTTTAGGAACAAAACTCTTTTGAAAACAAAACTTTTATGCAACTTTTGAAATTTAGCCATACAAGAGACATAAGGACCATAATTCGACTACATTATGGATACGAATATCAAGAAACAATTAAGAATCGTTTACGAGCTTATCAAAGCAATCCGGTTAAATCCCGCATGAAAGTTACGGACATTTTTAGACATAAGATCCTTTCGGAACAAACCGTTTACCGGCATTTCAAATCCAATCATATCAAAGACATACGGATCGTAGCTTGACCATATTAAGGATGCCAACATCACAAAGCAAATATGAATCATAAACATGGTCGGATTTTACGAATAGAATTACCCCCAAGGCTCATAACATATCACAACTTACTTGCGCCTAGGACATGCCAAAAAGAAAGAAGGATAAGCTTCACATACCTTGATTGCTTCCTAACCTAATCCAAACTCAATTCTCGGCTTCTCAAAATCTACAACACGTCATTAAACACCAAACATTAGTCATAGGCACCTCGGAATCGCATATTAAGCTCGCACTTTATTTACATAAATTTGGCGGCATTTCCCATAAATTCAACACCCCGAAATTTAACTCGGCCAATTCTTCAACAACAATACCAATAACCATATAAACAACATAAATAACCAATTCAAAACGCATTCTAATATTAGTAATTCTTTTCCATATAATTCGACAACATTCCATTCATTCAATTCGACTACATATGTTCAAACCAACATCGATGCCCACATATTCAAATACTAATCCGAGATCATTCAAATAAGATTCAAGAATGCTTCCAACAATCCACACAATATTCAAAACAACTCAACCATTATACTACCTTACCCGAAACTTCCAAATGCCATAAAAACAACAACAATACATTTCTTTCTTCCAAATTCATCCACTACTTCAATAATCCACACGTTCACAACATTAATCTCATAAATACAAGAAACTATATTAAGATCACATTAGGTTCCAAAACAGCCCACAAACGATTATAACTTCAATATGAACCATTAAACTTTCATTTGCATCATAGAACCCACAACACAACAAGCTAAATAGCAAATAAAATTTGTCCTTCATTCTTAACCAACACCACATATATACGGCCAAATCGACAACAATTACAACTTCAACTTAAATCATCCATTACCTTCATTCTCATCACATAATCCATGACAACAACAATCAAAATACTAAGTAAAATCAATTTGCCATAACTTGCCAAAAACAGCCCCTACACGGCCAACATCAACATATATAAATTCTCAAATTTTCATCCATTTCTACACACTACAACCACACTCAAACATGCTAAATACAATTAATTCATCATTCTACACCAAAGCAACGTACACGGCTACAACTTCCACACCACAATTTCATGCATTTCATTCATTTCCACATACCACAACATGTACAAATCACTCACAACACATGAAAAAAAGATGGAATCTTACCTTTCTCCACTTCACTTCTTCATTCGGCTAGAGGTGTGTTTGGCAAGAAAGAAGAGTTTGCTTGCTCCAAAAACTATCCCATGTTGATAAGGACCTTCCACTTAGTAGAAAAGCTAGGAGAAAATAATTTTTCTTGGTCAATTCTTGGACACCAATTTTCTTGGTCATGGCCGAACCTCCCCCTTTTTTTCTCTCAAGGTTCTACATAAAATTCTAATCTGGGTGGAGAATGATGAAGATGACTTAATGGTCATCTTTTACTACATATATAATTTAGCCATGTGGCCCATGGCCCACACCCCACACATGGCCACATATGGCCATTTTCATGAAATAACTAGTTTCCAAAATTTCACTTCTAGCCCATAATTTTCATGAAATGCCTAACTTTTCATAATTCACTTTTGACCCCAAATTTTCCTTATTCCAATTTTACCCTTAACACTCCATGCCAATGAAAAGATGAATATGCAACTTATGCACTTTTAACAAAATCGGAAGAAATTACAACCTTGTCCTTAACTTATCATGACTAACTCGGATTATCCCAATGTACCAAAATACGCGACATAACATCCTTCCCCCCTTTAGAACATTTGTCCTCGAATGTTCAACTAATCTCATAAGGTCTTATAAGGATCTCGGGGGTTTCCTTTATTACCATAGCATGCACTCTCACCTACCAATCATATTTCTTTTTCATCTCCTCTTCAACTTCTCAAATCATTTCCTCCCTGTTATTACTCTGCCACAGTACCTTAGCAAAAGCCACGTCTTTAGTACGTAACCTTCTTACTTTACGAACAACATAACAAGGTCCAATACATATCGGGTTAAACCTTTCCTTCTTGTAATTCCCTTTACTCAACTTGTAACATTCTAGGCACATTATCTCATGTCGTCTCTTAATCTTTAACTCAAACCCTTCCTTATTCATTCCATAACTTGTTTTTCCGTTTCACACTTGCCTTTATATTCTAACTACATAAATCACATCATAGCTTTGGCCACTTTCTCACTATTACTATCGGCACGACCTTTCAAGTCGTATTACAAACTCATATCTCATTCTCTTTTTATTTTTGGAAAAATTCCGGCAGAGTTTCCTCAATATTTCTTACTATCTCAAAATCTGCACGCAGGAAATACCAACAATGCCTCACAGGGCCAACATACATATATACATATCATATCATATCATATCACGGCCCTCGCGGGGCTCTCAACATCAACAAGGCATGAAAATAATGAACATACCTTGTATGCCCAGCTTAAACTGCACTTGTTACACTTTCTTGTTTACTTCCTTTTTCAATCCTCAACTTTACATTTCAATTGTACTTCAGTATCTTTCCCAACATATATCTTTCATACCTTTGCTTACCTGCGTACTTTGTAACTTTCAATATCGCTAGTCACTTCCTTCTGTCGATGCCATTCTTCTGCTGAAACCAAAGGTCAGTAAGAGAAATCTCATTCCCTATGACTTGGCTCTACGGCACGATCTCAGATATGAAAGAAGAGTAACCAACCTAAATGTTATACCCCGCGTTTTCAGAGCATGAGTTTGACATGTACCTCATCGTAGTAATGGGATGTTTTGAAAGGCACAAGCCATGGAGAGTACGTAACAACGAAGAAAAAGGGTGAATTACGATCTCGTAAGTCGTAATCGGGAAAGAATATTTTGAAATACGGGAACATGGCCATTATTAGTGTAATAAGTGATAAATATCATGTATGGAGAATTTCGGAATATTTCGGGATTGAGCAAATTGAAGAAAATAAGTTCGACGAAAATTTGAGAAACGCGGGACGGATTTTAGTTAACTTTGGAGGCGCATATCTCATAGTATATGTGGAGTTTTAAGGTGGTTCAAAGTCCTAAAATGAAGTTCGTCGAGTCTAGTTTGTAATGCAACAAACCGTTCATTGATAGGACATCGGAGTAGAGAATTATAGACGTTACAAACTGAAAGGTCGACGCAGAAACAGCATTTCCGCGGTACCGCTACAGTACCGCTACAGTACTGCTACAGTACCGCTACAGTCTGCTACAGTGAAACCGACTTCAGCAGTCCGTTTTAAGGGACAAAAATCTCATTTTTTTTCAGCCAAAGTTCCAAAAATTTCCAGAAAATTCAACACAAAAAAGGGAGCAAATATACCTCACAAAATGAGGATTTTGAGTGAAATTTCAAGTAATGAAGTACCAATCGAAGTCCGGGCGGCGCATAGTCACGAATATAATTTCATTTGGAATTAGAGGAGCATGGGAACAAGAAAGTGTTGAAGAAGGTAAGTTTTAATCCTCTTTTCACATGTTATGGATGGTTTATATGTGTTGTAGTGTGAGGAAATGGATGAAAAATCATGGAATTTGTGTGTTTGAAGGGTGGCCGAAAATGGACTGTTTTGTTTGGCAAAGAATGAACAAATTTTATTTAGTATGTTTTGGTTGTTGTTGTATGGATTTTATGATGAAAATGATGGTTTAATGATTTAAATGGAAGTTGGAATCGTTTGTAGGTTGTGGGAGAAGCTAATGTAATTTTAATATAGTTTCTTGAATTTATGGGATTAATGTTGTTAAAGTATGGATTGTTAGTATGGTTTATGAATTTGAAAGAAAAGAAATGTGTTGTTGATGTTTTCTTGAACTTGGAGTGCTTCGGTGGCATTTTGTATGTTGAGTGGGCTGAATTGAATAATTTGTGAATTGTCCGAAGTGTTCTTGAAATCTTGTTTGAATGATTTGGATTAGTACTTGGACATGTGATCGTCGATGTTGGTTCGAACATATGTAGTTGAATTGAATATAAAAGAATGTCGTCGAATTATGTAGAAAGGAGTTATAAATGTTAGAATGCGTTTGAGATTGATTATTAATGTCGTTTGTATGGTTATTGGCATGGTTGTTGAATTTGGCCGAGTTGAATCTCGGGGTTGTTGCATTTATAGGGGAAGTGCTGCCCAAATTTACGTAAATAAAAGTAATGGCTTGGAATTGAATTCTTTGACGCTCATGGTTAATGTTCGATGCCTATTGATGTTGTTGTAGATTTTGAGAAGACAAGACTTATGTTTGGACTAGCTTAGGAAGCAAACCGGGTATGTGAAGCTTACCCTTCTTTTCTTTTGGCATGTCTTAGACGGGATAAAGGTATGACATGATTTGTGCCTCGGGGTAACTCCATTCTTAAGTTTCGAGTATGTTTGTGATTCGTATTTGCTTTTGATGTTGGTATCCTTAGTATGGTCGCTATGGTTCGTATGTCTTTGATATGAGTGAGTTTGAAATGTTGTGTAAACGATTCTTATATGTTTCTTGATATTCGTATCCTTAATGCGGTCGGTAGTTATGATCCTTACGTCTTTTGTATGATTAAATTTCTAAGGTTGCAAAAGAGTTATATTTTCTAAAGAGTTTTGTTTCAAAAGAGTTTTGTTTTCAAAAAGATACGTTCCTAAACAATTTCGAAAACTACGAACGACCGTAACTTTCAAGAGAGAGCTCGGATCCCTTTGATTTCTTCGCAAATGATTTCATGACGAGTAAGGACTTAAATTTTTATAGGCGGGCCCGGATTGGGTTGACGCTCGTCCGTGGGTCCCGCGACTTTTTTATGTCGGTTTTAAATGACCTATTTTTAAAAGGGATTTAATACGACCACTTTTCCGATCCCAAGCATGATTATTTATTTGTCGTCGAGTTGGAAATAAGGATTTTATGCCCATGATTTTGATACGTAACGACGGTTTGATATGTCCGAGCGAGATTCGGAGAAAACTTGATTTGACTATGGTTTTGGATTTTCAAAAAGAGGGTTCGTTTTGATCATTCGGTTGAGTATGTGATGATGTCTGATATGCGTGTGGTTACTTACGATCTGCTCGTGCGTTCTGTGTTACCTCTTTCACCGGATCCGGCCGGTATATGATCGTGCGCACTATGATATACTCGGTGTTATCTTGTGTTACGGTTCCCGAGACCTCGCCATAGGGCCGGGTTCCGTTTATGGAGTTATCTTTGTGATATGGCTTATGATATGTTGTGATGGTGTGTTATGTTCGGGGTTGTACGGAGATTTAAAACATACGGTGTTATCTTGTGTTGTGGCGCGAATAGGGTGGCGACCACGTTACGTCCGTCGGGTCCCACTTTGGACCGCATATGATATGTGATGATGTATGATGATACGATGAGTTTGTTCACCGATGGTGGGGCAAACCCAGTGGTGGGGCAAACCCAATGATGAGGCAAAATTCCACATTGGTTTAGGCAAATCCCACATTGGTTTAGGCAAATCCCACATCGGTTAATGTTATCTCATATGACAAAGTTATGATGTGTTTCGGTATGAGTATGATGATTATTTGCGTATGTCACTCGGTCCATTATGGGCCGGATACGGTTTGTGTTTCAGATATAAGCCTTTAGTATTCCGGTTATTGTGCTCACTTTTTGTATTTCTTACTTCGGTTAAGGCCTCGATTGATGTATGCTATGTTTTACATGCTCAGTACATATTTCGTACTGACCCCCTTTCTTCGGGGGCTGCGTTTCATGCCACGTAGGTACCCACGGATGAGTAGGTGATGTTAGCAGAAGATGTTCCAGCTGGATTGGCGAGTTCCATTTCTTCCGAACTTCGCCGAATCCGAGTGCTTGTATGGTATCCGAGATGTTAGTAGAGACTTTGCAGCATTGTCGAGTGTATGATATGTCGGATTACGTTTTGTAAGCGGCTATGTAAGCGGGTGTGTTTGTATGCATTATGCTACGGATGTGTTTGGCAAGCGGCTATATCGGCCCGGTCAAGATCGTTGTGCCTTATATTACGGAGTTTCATACGACCGCATTTTATTTGCTTTGAAAAAAAAACGAAAGGCATGTTTGTTTTTCGAAAAATTTTCATCGCGCGCGCGTGTTTTGTTTTGTGGGCCCGCATGGTTATGTGGGTTACGAGAGTCTGCGGGTTCGCTCGGCCCTAAGTAAGGGTCGGGTGCCCGTCATGCCCTATCGGAAATTGGGGTGTGACACTAAATGCCCGGTAGCCTCCTGTTTATAAATGTGGCGCGCAACACACCATAAACAAGACTCTACTTGACACGACTTTGCAGACAACCCCTAGGACGAACTGCTCTGATACCAATTTGTCACACTCTAATTTTCGATAGGGCATGATGGGCACCCGACCCTTACCTAGGGCCGAGCGAACCCACTGACTTTCGTAATACTCATAATCATACTGGGCCCGCAAAATATGACACAAGTACGTAATGAAATTTTTTTGTTTGAAAACAAACATGCCTTTCATCTTTGTCAAATCAGATAAAACTAGCATCGTATGAAATCTGCAAACATATGAAGTTCGTAGCATAATGCATAATAATACATCGGCTTACATAGCCGCTTACAAAGCTGACATATCATACACACGACACTGTCTGCAAAGTCTCTACCATAACTCCAGATACCGTACAAAAACACTCTGACTCGGCAGCACTCCGGAGGATATGGAGCTCGCCAATCCAGCTGGAACATCTTCTGCTAACATCACCTACTCATCTGTATATACCTGCGCGGCATGAAACGCAGCCCCCGAAGAAAGGGGGTCAGTACGGAATATGTACTGAGCATGTAAAGCATGGCATACAGAAAACAAAGTCATAACCGAATAAGGAGTACAGAACGTGAGCACAATAGCCAGAATACCAAAGTGCTTGCATCTGACATACAAATCATACATAAGAGATACAAAAGACAAATATGATAATCAGAATGCCAAAATGCTTCGCTTTCTTTTGAAAAACATTTTTGTCTCATACATACGGAAAATCAAACACATCATATGAGCTGACATTAACCGAATGCCGAGGAACGTACGGCCCGATCTATAAATAATACGATAATGCCGAGGAACGTACGATCCGATCCATATATAATATAATAATGCCGAGGAACGTACAGCCCAATCCATATATAATATAATAATGCCGAGGAACGTACGGCCTGATCTATATATGATATAATAATGCCGAGGAACGTACAGCCCGATCCATATATGATATAATAATCATAAACATACCGTACCCAGCCCTCTAGTGAGGGACTTGGTAAATCAAATCATATCGTCGTATTATCACATATCATATCGTATCATCAGATCATCACATATCATATCATATCATATACGGTCCGTAATGGACCCATGACGTAACGTGGTCGCCACTCCATCCGGGCGCCACAACACATCATACTTCGAATATTGTATACCTCCGACACACATCATACTCGTATCACATCATATATCATATCACATCATACTTCGTAAAACACATCATACTTCGGAATCACATCATACTTCTAATAGCGCGCACGATAACATACCGGCCCGGACTCTACGAAAGAGGTAATAAATGTAATGCACGAGTAATCGTAGGAAATCATATGCGATGCCAAACATTCACAAAGACTCAATAGAGTAATCAAAGTGGTGTCACACCCTTAATCCGATAGGGTGTGATGGGCACCCGACCCTTACCTAGGGCCGAGCGAACCCGCTGACTCTTATGACATTCATAATCATACTGGGCCCTTAGCCATAACATAAATACATATCGGAAGTTTTTCGGAAATCAAATATTCAAATCAAATAAAATCTGTAACATATAAAACTTATAGTACAATGCGTAATAATACATCGGCTTACATAGACGCTCACATAACCTACATCTTATAATCACGACACTGTCTGCAAAGTCTCTAACACAGAACATGATACCATAACATGACACACCGACTCGGAAGACTCGGAGAAAGTGGAGCTCGCCAATCCGCCGGAACATCTTCGCTTTATATCTCTAGCAAATCCGTGGGTACCGCTACCGTTATATTCTCGCATTTCGTGCAATGGGATATTCCGAGTCAATTGCGGAAAGTTAACGATGGCTATTTTCCAACTTTGTTTTAAGGTACAAGTCGTTATGATTTTATTGGATGGAAATATTAAAGAAAATTTGGGGTTAAAAATGAATTTTGGAAAGTTAAAAGTTCATGAAATTAAAGGTCAAGGTGGAGTGGGCCATAGGTCCACATGTTGTTATTATTTATGGAAGCATAAGATGATAATTAAATCATCTTTATCATTTTCACTTAAGGAAATTTCTAGAAAATTAGAGAAAAAGGGAGAAAGAAAAAAAAGAAGGGGAAAAATGTCAGAAGAGTGCACATGACTAGTCATGTGCCTATAGCTATATATATATATATGTACAAGTGATGAAGACATGAGACTCATTCATTATTTTGTAAAGCCAAGAGAATTCAAGAAAGATGAAGAAAAGAGAGAGAGGGAGTTCGGCTATAGGGCTGGCCGAAACTGCCCACCCACTTTTGATCATGAAGAATTAATTTCTTCATGCTTTCCTACTAATTAGAAGGTCCTCTACGACGTGGAGTAGTTGTTGGAACAAGAGAATCATCCGTTCTTGCCATCATGCATCCTAGCCGAGTGGAGAAGGTGGATGGGAAAAGATGAGGTTTGATCTTCTCTACATGTTTTATAGGTGTTTGTGCATGTTGTGAAGTGTAGGAATGAGTGAAGTTCATGAAAATATGGTATGTTGTGTGTGGCCGTGTGTAGTAGTGTTATATAGGAGTGAAGAACTAATTTATTGAGCATGTTTCGATTGTTGCATTATGGACATTTTGAGCATGTTGTAATGTGAAGAAATGGATGAAATTCATGAAGATGAGTGTGATGGTGGGGTGGCCGAATAGGGGCTGCCATAGTGTAGATGGAATGAATTGAGTTTACTTGATATTTGCTTGTTGTTGTTGTGAATTTTATGGCGAGAATGAAGGTTTAATGATTCATGTTGAAATGGTAGTTGTTGCGGGCTGTTTTGGTGCTTACTATGATTTTAATATAGGTTCTTGTGTTCATGAGAATGATGTTGCTAACATATGGAATTGTTGATATAGTTTATGAATTTGAAAGAGAGAAGTGTGTTGTTATTGTTTTCGTTGAGTTGGAAGATTTCTAGTAAGATTGGATGTTGGTTTGGATATCTTAAATTACCTATCGATATTGTTATTATGATTGTTGGTTTGGTTGTTGTGATTTGGCCGAGTTGAACTCTCAGGGTTGGTGAACATATATAGGAAATGCTGCCGAAATTTTTGTATATAAAGTGATGGCTTGGAATTGGGTTCTTCGATGTCTGTGGCTAATGTCGGATGTCCGATGACATTATTGTAGATCGTGAGAAGCCGAGACGTAAGTTTGGACTAGCTTAGAGGGCGGCCAAGGTATGTAAAGCTCACCTTTCTTTCTTTGGCATGCCTTAGTTAAAGTAGGCTATGATATGATCCCCGAGGTAACTCCACTCCTACGATCCGAGCATGTCTGTGATTCTTATGTGCTTCTTGATATCCGTATTCATAATGTAGTCAAATTATGATTCTTATGCCCTATGTATGATTAAATAGATTATGTTCGAAAAAGGGTCGGTAACTACGAACGTCCGTAACTTCCATAGGAAGGCTCGGATCGCTTCGATATGTCCGTAGGAGGGTCGGTAGCGTATGATGATCTTAACTTCCACGGGCGGGCCCGGATCGGTTGAGTACTTGTCCGTGGGCCCGCAAGACGTTACTTGGTATAGTTCTAGCAACTTGCTAAAGAATTTAATATGGTTAACAACCTGACTCCCGAATATGATTACTCACTTAACTGTTAAGTCTGAAATGAGAAATCGTATGTATATGATTCCGATACGTAACTGTGATGGCTAAAGTTCTATTTGGCAAGTCCCGAGTAGCATTCGAAAGAAATTGGATTTGACTATGACTATTGGCTTGGTTTTTAAATAATGGTCTGTTTTGGTTATTCTAAGGAATCTGGGTAAATGTATAAAATGAGAATTCGTATGCATATGATTTTGATACGTAACTATGATTGATAAAGTTTCATTTGATATGTTCCGAGTAATATCCGGAAGAGATTTGAATTGGGTAATGCCATCGGCTTGTAAATGATACTCTGTTTGATTAATCTGTTAAATCTGTGTAAATGTTATGAATGGCATATAGATCCCCCGATTCTGCTCGTGCACCCTTTTGTTACTTCCTTCGCCGAGTCCCGGGCCGGTACTATCGTGCGCACAATCCGAAGTATGATGAGCTTCCGAAGTATGATGAGCGACTAATATTATGGTGTTATGATGTGTCCGACGCCGAGCCCCTTTTGGCCGGGTACCGTGGTTATATGATATGATGTGTGACGGAGATACGGAGATATGAAAACTTCCGAAGTATGATGAGTTGTGGCGCCCAAGGCAGGAGGGGCGACCACGTTCCGTCCGCCGGGTCCATTATGGGCCGCATAGGGCATATGCTATGGTAATCTGACGATCTGATGACATGATGATTTGATAATGTGATGATCGGATAATATAATGTCACACCCTAATTTTCGATAGGGCATGATGGGCACCCGACCCTTACTTAGGGCCGAGCGAACCCGCTGACTCTCGTTATACTCATAATCATGCTGGGCCCTTAAATCATGACAGAATGCATAAGGAAAGCTTTTCAAAGAGCAACATACTTTTCGCCTTTTTCAAATCAAATAAAACCTGTAATCATAACAAATCTATAACATAATGCATAATGATACATCGGCTTACATAGCCGTTTACAAAGCTGACATGTTATATGCACGTGACCCTGTCTGCAAAGTCTCTAACATAAACCAAGATAACATAATATAAACACTCTGACTTGGCAAAGACTCGGAGGAAATAGAGCTCGCCAATCCAGCTGGAACATCTTCTAATCATCTGTATATACCTGCGTAGTATGAAACGCAGCCCCCGAGGAAAGGGGGTCAGTACGGAATATGTACTGAGCATGTAAAGCATGAAGTACGGTAAACAGGATCATAATCGACATAGGAATTACAGAAATAAATATAATAATCAGAAAATCATAAGACTTGCCTTTGAAAACATATATCATGCATATCATTATCATAAAATCATCATGTATACATATAACGTGTCCCGGCCCCTCAGTGAGGGACTCGGTAAATAAAATCATCATATGCATGCCATCATGTCATCATGTCATCATATACATATATATGAGGGATATAAAATCATCATATCATGTACATATAACGTGCCCGGCCCTCAAGTAAGGGACGCGAGCTGAATGAAGTCATCATATGCCATCTCGGCCGCCTCCCCATATCATCATATCATCATCATATCATATAACGTGCCCCGATAGTGAGGGACGCAAGAATAACGTGCCCCGCCCTTAGTGAGGGACGCGGTGAATAATGCAGTGGAGCTGCACGTATACATGCCCTAGCCCGGGACGCAGTGAAGGAAGTAATAACAGCTGGCACGAGCAGAGTAGTGAGAAACCACATGCACGTAAATCACTTTCAAAGACTCAATAAAATAATCTAAATGAACTGTCATTTGAAAGTCGGGACAATAATTATATCAAATATCTTTCGGACGCTTTAACGGGAAACATATCAAACATCATGAGCATATCGAAGAACCTTAGGGACCATAGTCATACATCAAACCAATCCGAGCCCGCCTATGAAAGTTACGGGCATTATACGTTATAGAATCATTTGCGAGCATATCAAAGCAATCCGGTTCCGTCTATGAAAGTTAGTACATTTTTAGACATAGGATCTTTTAAGAACAAAAATTCTTTTGCAACATTTGAAATTCAATCATACATAAGACTTAAGGACCAAGTTTCTACCACATTAAGGATACCAATACTAAGAGGTGAATAAGGATCGTAAACATGCTCGGATCATAAGAATAGAATTACCTCGAGGATCGTGTCATAACTTACTTACACTAAGACATGCCAAAAGAAAGGAAGGGTAAGCTTTACATACCTCGTCCGCTTCCTAAGCTAATCCAAACTCAAGTCTCGGGCTCCCCAAGATCTACAATACGTCAATAAATACCAAACATTAGCTTTAGGCACTTAGGAATTCAATCCTAAGTTAGCATTTGTCTAAAGAAATTTGGGCAGAAGATTTCCCCGTTTATATGCCTAGCCCGAATCCTCAATTCAAGAACCAACAACACCAACAACAATACCAATAGTATTAACATCATTTCCAATACCGACGTATGCCATAAAACAGCCCGCTTCTTGTTTTCTAAATTTCTCAACCAACCAAATTTGCGATATAACTATTTAATAATTTTATTTCCGTAAAGGAGTCGAAATTCATATGAACAACATCAATAACAACGGCCTTCACATTTTACAAGGCAAATACATTTATTTTCATCCAAAATTCTCTTCAAATCTCCTTCCATAATTCACAACACCAACAAACGAATTTATCAGACTATTCCCTCCGTGCTAATCCGTTAAAATTCAAAATAAACTCATTAACAATGAAAAGGAACCGTATTCATACCTTAAGCATGCAGCCCTCACGTTATCACTCTTCTCCTTGGTTGATTTTTAGCTCAAATTGAATACAACGCGTATGACAACACTTTTCTCTTCATGGGCTTCGGAATTCGGGCTCAAATTTTGGTCAAAATTGATTTTTCTTCTCTCAAGGCTCTTCTCTCTCTTTCCAGAATTTTCTGGTGTTCTTGGTCTGAAAAATGAGAGGAAAGGGCTGAAATTTCACTTAAATAGGCATGGGTCATGGGCCTAACCCGATTGGGCCCGGTTTGGGCCTAGCCCACTGACCTTTTCACCTTAAAACGTCCATATCTCCTTATCCCGATGTCACCTGTGGGCCCACGACCTATGGTTCGAAAGCTAATTCAATTATCTACAACTTCTATATTTGGTATTTTTCCAAATTCTAAACTTATAATACCGTTTCTACCCCTCGAAGTCAGATCACCCGAAAACGTTACTTAAAAATATTTGCTTGGAGGACTTCCACTTTGATTTGGCTCAAGGGTCCTTCTTGAGTTATGTTTAACTTCACATATGTGATTCATATAAATTTTCACATGTCCCAAAAAAATCTCAATGTGTGGGCCCCACCTCAGCTTGCGAATAATCCGACGTACAAAAATACGAAATATAATACTGTCAACGTGAGTTTAAATTATGAAGCAACAACATGATTGTCAATTTTTAAGCACGTTAATAAGGACCTTCCAATTGGTTGGAACTGCTAGAAGAAAATATATTTTTTTTGAATCAAGATTTGAGGGCTCAAATTCTCGGTTCCATGGCCGAATGGCCTCTCTTTATTTTTCTCCAAGTTTCTTGAATTTTCTAAGGTTTGAAAGTATGAAGAATGTGATTAATAAGTCATCCAATATACTCATATATAAGTCATCCATGTGTCCCATAGCCCACACATGGCTTGGATGAATTAAAATTAGCCAAGCCATGGGTGGTGCCCCACTCACACCACACGGCCAACTTGGCCATTATTTCATGAAATGCCAAATTTTCTAAATTAACTTTTAACCCCAAATTTTCCTTAATATTCCATGCCAATAAATTCATAAGCAACTTATGCCTTAACACAAAATCGAAGGTCAAAAGTCTCTACCTCATATCCCGGAATAGTCCTGCCCTTAACTTATCATGGTTAGCTCGGATTGTCCCAAGGTACAAAATACGGGATATAACACGACTATGGAGACGATGGCATTACCTTTGAATATGCTTAAGTTATTAGTATGTTGATTATGGTTAATGGGTCTGTAAGGTCTTATAAGGCATTTCGGGGGTTCCCTTTATGACAAAAATGCGACTTATCTCCCAAAAAGATCATGAATGTCATCATATGCAAATAGATAGTAAAGAAAGGCGTCACGCAAAATAACTTCATCTAGGGTGTCCTCAATTGTAGTTTATTATTAAACCAAGAGCATGGTCAATACTACTACTATCTCGGAAGCCACGGGGAAGAATTCTTTGTACGCAAGTTTCACCTCTTTTGAACACCTCCCTGTGATAAGGATCACAATACGAGGATCTCCTCGGGAAAGTGTTTTCCTTGGATTTTCAAATCTTACCTACACACTTTCAACATTACAAAACATCCCACTAGGTATATCTTCAAGTCATGCGCACTCAAATAAAACATTATCCTTTACAAGAGAGTAATCCATGAACAATGAGGAGTCAAAGCATGTCATTTCACTCTCAAAGAACCAATGTCATCTTTCAATGCATTTTCGCTCACATGACTATCTACATGACACACACCACTACAAGTTGGAGTCTTATCATCTTGCTTAAATCATCTTACAGACCCTTTTTGCCATGAAATAAACATTCTAGGCATATTATCTCGTGTCATTTCTTTATCTCTATATCAACATTATCACTAACTAGATACATTGAACACATCACAAGGATCCTCACAGTAGTGAATTCATAGCAAATTGACTAACACTTTCATAAGAATTGGTAGTATGTCAAACTCGCAAGAATTTAACCCGATGATACCTGACATTGTACTACCATTCAAAGCACAAGTGTCAACACTAGGTGGACACAAATTACTTGCAAGAAGGATCTTTTTCGATCATCAATAGGATCGGAATAGGACACTTTCAACAATGACATTATCAAGACATGGTTTATTCCTCAATGCAAGGTAAACTAACTTTCATATCTCGGTGGCATTAAGATCACTCAACAAAGTTATTAGGATAAGTTATTTTACCCAAAATCTCGTGTAAGGGATCTTCCTTGCCTTGAGGCATCCGAACTTTTCTCCTTAAGTGCATTACTTGGTCTTATCCCTCGCATATATAAATATCCATAAGCAACAAATCTTACTTGTTTCCATTTGTATAAGGAATATTCAATCTGGCATCTCACGAGGGACTTTCTTTCTCTTGGTTCACTTCTCTTGGGAATTTTTTGTTATATCCCGTATTTTGTGCGTTGGAATATTTTGAGATCGAGTAAATTGAAGAAAATAAGTTCGACGAAAATTTGGGAAATCTTTGGGCGAATTTTCAAGTTAACTTTGGAGGCCCGAATATCTCATAGTATATGTGGAGTTTTAAGGTGTTTTAAAAGCCTAAAATGAAGTTCGTCGAGTCTAGTTTGTAATGCAACAAACCGTTCATTGATAGGACATCGGAGTAGAGAATTATAGACGTTACAAACTGAACTGTCGACGCAGAAATAACATTTCTGCAGTACCGCTACAAGATCGCGCGATCGTAGCTAAAGTGAAATCGACGTTGGCGCTTTTTAAAAGGGACAAAAACCTCATTTTTTTTTCAGTACAAAATGCCCCAAAATTTCCAGAAACTTCAGCCTCCAAAAGGGCTCTTATTGTCACATGAAATTAAGGATTTTGCACAAAATTTCAAGCAACCAAATGCTAACCGAGGTCCGGGCAACGCGTAGGCGCGATTATAATTTTGTTTTGTGTTGAAGTGAGTTTGAAGATAAGTGGATGATGAGGATTTGGCTACCTTCACAAAAATATGGTATGAATCATCAAATCTCTCTCTTTATCAACCTTGATTGAGGAATATTTGCAAAAATAGAGTTATAGTTTGTTGTATTGATGTTGTTGAATTATGGGGCTGTTTTAGGTGGATTAAATGGATGGAATTAGCTAAGTTATGATGCATAATAATTGTTGATATTGATTGTTGATAAGTTGTTGTTCTTGAATTTGGGAGAATAAATGTATAGAGATATTGTATACAAAGAGTATACCGGGCTGTTTTGTGCCGATATTTGGGGTCGTTTTACATGATTTTCGTGGCTGTTTTGTGACAATATTTTGGGGCTGTTTTATATAATTTTCGTGGCTAGTTTGTGACGATATTTTGGAGCTGTTTGGTATGATATTTGTGGTTGTTTTGCGATGATATTTTGTGTCTTGTTTGGTGGTTGTTATGAACTATTTTGTGAATTTTGAAATATCATGGGATTGGTTGTAGTTGTTGTTGTTGTTATACTATGGATATACGGAAATAAAAAAAAATGTGTTAAAGTTGTTCATGTTGAGTTGGGAGGTTTCGGGTTTCATTATGTAGTGGATGGGTTGATTTGAATACGTTGTGAATTGTCCGAAGTGTTCTTGAATCTTGTTAAATGATCTTGGGTTAGTTTTTGAATATGCGAGCATTGACGTTGGCTTGAATGTATGAAGTTGTTTTGAATGTAATTGGAATGTTGTCGAAATATGTGGAGAAGAATTACTAATGTTAGAATGTGTTTGGAATTAATTATTGATATTGTTTATATGGTTGTTGGTATTGTTGTCGAAGATTTGGCCGAGTTGAATTCTCGGGGTTGTTGAATTTATAGGGGAAATGTTGCCCAAATTTTTGTAGATAAAGTGATAGCATGAAATTGAATTCCTAAGTTCTTATGGCTAATGTTTGGTATGTGATGACGTTATTGTAGCTCTTGGAGAGCCCGAGACTTAAGTTGGATTAGCTTAGGAAGCGGACAAGGTATGTAAAGCTTACCTTTCCTTCTTTTGGCATGTCTTAGATGTGAGTAAGGTATGATATGTTATGAGCCTTGGGGGTAATTCTATTCGAAAAAAATCCGAACATGTTTATGATTCGTATTCGCTTTGTGATGTTGGCATCCTTAATATGGTCAAGCTATGATCCGTATGTCCTTGATATGATTGGATTTGAAATGCTATGTACACGGTTTGTTCCGAAAGGATCTTATGTCTTTTGTATGGCTACATTTCAAAAGTTGCATAAAAGTTGGTTTTTTAAAAAAAAACAAAAAAGAGTTTTGTTCCTATACGATTCCGAAAACTACGAACGTCCGTAACTTTCACAAACAGAACCGGATGGCCTTGATATGCTCAAAAATGATTCCATGATGTATGATGACTATGTTTTCCATGGGCGAGGCCGGCTCGGGTCGACACCGTTTGTGGGTCCCGCGACTCTCCTTATATAATTCTGACGATTTTTGAAAGGATATGATATGACTATTATTCCGATTTCATGTACGATCAGTTTACTTATCTTTTGAATTTGTAATAATGATTCGATAACATAGGATGACTATGATTTTCGTAGGCGGGCCGGATTGGGGTGACGCTCGTCGTGATCCGCGACTTTTCTTTGTATAGTACTAACGACTTTTTGAAAAGAACTTAATATGACTACCTTTTCGACCCCTGAGTATGATTATATATTTGTTTGTTGAGTCTGAAATGTTGATTCGTATACTTATGATTCCGATACGTGACTATGATTTCTGAAGTTTGGTTTGATATGTTCCCGAGTGGTATTCGGAAGAAAATCTGATTTGACTACTGTTGTGGCTTATAAACGATGGTTCGTTTTGATTAACCTATTAAGTCTTTGAAAATGTTTTAAACTGTATTTAGTTACTTACGATTCTATTCGTCATTCTGTTGTTACATTTGCCGCTGGATTCTTGGCCGCGGTATGCGGTATGATGTGTATATATGTATGATGTGATCGTATGATGTGGGTATTTGGCCGCGATACGTGTATATGTGATATTATATGCCGGGTTCCGGCCGCGGTATGCGTATATGTGATATTACCGTATGGGTTCCTGCGTGCGTATGTGTGTGTATGTGTGATATGAACGCCGGATACTTCGACCGCGGTATGTGTGATATTGACCGCCGGATACTTGACCATGATATGTGTGATATTGACCGCTCGATACTTGACCGCGGTATGTGATATTGACCGGGCCGGATACTTGACCGCGGTGTGTGTGTATATGTGGTATGTGATATGTGATAATATGATGATATGATCTTATTTGCCGAGTCCCTCACAGATATATGGATCGGGACACGATATGTGTATATGTGATTTTGACAGTCTGGATTATGATCAGTCGGTTAATGTCAGCTTATATGATTTGTTCTATTTTCCATATATATGAGACAGAAACGTTTTACAAAAGAAAGCTAAGCATTTTGGCATTCGGACTATCACATTTGCCTTCTGTACCGCCTATGTATGATTTGTACTTCAGGTGCAAGCCCTTTGGTATTCTGGATTTCTATGCTCATTTTCTGCACTCCTTACTTCGGTTATGACCTCATTTTCTGTATGCTATGCTTTACATGCTCAGTACATATTTCGTACTGACCCCCTTCTTCGGGGGCTGCGTTTCATGCCGCGCAGGTATATACAGATGAGTAGAAGATGTTCCAGCGGGATTGGCGAGCTCCATTTTCTCTCGGAGTGCTGCCGAGTAGGAGTGTTAAAGTTGTGATATCTTGGGTTATGTTAGAGACTTTGCAGACAGAGTCGAGTGTATGTCATGTCAGTTGTGTAAGCGGCTAGGCGAGCCGATAGGTTACAGATTTGTTTTGTAAGCGGCTATGTAAGCCGATATATCAGTTTGCGTTATGTTACAGATTTGTTATGACTACGAATTTCATTTGATTTGAAAAAAAAAAGATGAAAAGCATGTTTGTTTTCTGAAAAATTTTCATTATGTGCTTATGTCATGTTTTGCGGGCCCAGTATGATTATGAGTATTACGAAAGTCTGCGGGTTCGCTCGGCCCTAGGTAAAGGTCGGGTGCCCATCACACCCTATCGGATTAAGGGTGTGACAGTTTTGCTCTTATGCCCCTTTTCATGTGGTTCGAGATAATGGCCTCTCAAGCTCTCTTTCATTGCATCCTAAGTAGTGATTAGATCTCCCCTCTTGTGCGCCCAATAGTGTGCAAGCTTCTTCTCAAAAGTCCCTATAGCCAATTTCATCTTCCTTTTTTGGGAATAAGGGTAACTAGCAAAGATTTCATCCATCATTAACTCCCATTTCACATACTCTCCTCCACTAGCTTCCATAATCAAGATAGGCCATCTCACATTAGGCTCTTGCACTTTTATACTTGGGTTCTAAGAAGTACGGATGGAAATAGAGGTTTCCTTCTTTCATCCATGACATACTTATGCCATACTTGCTCATATGGGATCTCATGCCTTTGAAACCAAGGCCCACATAAGCATACGTGACAAGTATCCATTGGAAGCACATCACACCAAACTTTCTCTTGGTACTCACCATGTGAAATGAATACCATCACTCTCCTATCAACCCAATACCCTTCCTCGTCATAATAAGGATTTCACCTAATCACACAAGGTAACCTTAACTCTTCAACCGCACGAGAGGTGATGAAGTTGGTGTAACAATCGTCATCAAGCATAAGAATTCCCTCTCTACCACAAAGGTTTACTTTGGTCTCCATGAATCACCTCTTTGGAAGCACCTTCTTTTGCATAGGACGACTCCAACTAGTACTCACATTCCCACTCATGCCACTTTGCTTCGGATAGGAAGTACTATAAGAAGAAGCATATGCATGCCCACTAGAAGTCCTTCCCTAATCAACATTAGCAGTTCCACTACCTTCATAGACATGCCCTTCACGAGTCCTATTTGTATAAGAATTTTCCCCATAAGACCCATAAGACACGTGTGAAGGAGAGTCATACCTCGAGTCGTCTTCATCATCATGATGTCTAGCACAAGAACCTTCACCTTCATTACCTTCATCATACGAAGCATAATAAGATTCTTCTTCATCCCTATCTTCCTCATGAGACACATGAGTACCACTCTCTTCATATTCTCCTTCAAAATGGTAATTCTCTCCTCGAACTTCCTCATGATCACCATTCCCCATATAGCCCTCATATTCCCCATCGTCACACCCTTGATAGCTCTCATAGTCCTCCCCTTCGTAACTACAACCATCATCGTCATAACAATCATAATCGCCACCACATGAATCGGAATCCATGGAGAAGTACCTGCAAAGAACACTTAGCAAACACGTTAGTAGTAAAGAAACCTCACCACACTCGTGTTTACATTCGTTTGTGCTCGGCTAGCACCACTCAAATGAACTCACACACTCTTGCCTTTTACCACTCAAATGGATTGGCCGATGTTGATTCTCGATTGGATTCGGTTGCTTGCAAGGTGCACAATTTCTACTCGAGATCAGAATGGATTCTTGTAGACTCAAGAAGAATGGACGACTCAATTAAATCAAACGCACTTGAATCAAGAAGGTATCTACGAAGATTAAAAGATAAAAGAACGAAGAAATTGGCACGAAAAGAATTATGGACGCAAGAACTAGTTAACAACCAAATAAGGATCAATTACTAGTTGTTAATTAGTTAGAAGAATCAAAGAAAAGAAGGTAGGAAATAAACAAACCGTTTTGGACACTTAGAAAAAAATTGATTTTTTTTTTTTGTGATCAGGTATTGGCCGTACGTCGCGGGCCCGACGCGCAAAAATCTGTCTCTAAATTATTTATTTATTTATTTTTTGCAAAAATCAGAAAATAGGACTAAGTATTTCTGATTTTTTTTTTCCTTTTGGGATACTAACTTGGCCCACAAACACTTTTTCACAACTTTGTTTGACAACTTTTGGATTAAATGGCCCTTTGGAGAGTCTATGTCACGACCCAACCCCGTAGGCCGTGACTAGTGCCCGAGTTGGGCACCCAAACGCATTCATCAAACCTGAATCGCACACCGGGCCTCTCCGCCACATGAATATCAAACGCCGCTTCAAACACATCTCAAACTCAAACACATATATATCGAAGCCGTCGATAAGGCTAACAAATGGCGCACCGGCCCGAATATATAATATACAAACACACACGTACAGGTAGGCACACAACCCACATGTACGTCTACATGTGCCTCTAAACAAACCAACGTAATCATATGACGGGACAAGGCCCCGCTCGTACCCCCCCGAACACACACACACATATGCAACGAACGCGTATATACCAAGATATAGGCTCCGGGATAAAAGGAGCACTCCAACACAAAGAGATAGGTCTCTCAACCGGCGGATGTCAAACCGATGGCGTCTGTGCACGCGGCATGAAACGCGACCCCGAAGAAAAGCGGGGTCAGTATTTAAAATATGTCTTGAGTATGCAAAGCGAGTAAAATACAAAGGAATAACCGAGTCACACTCGAACGAGAAGTACCGAAAGTAAGTACAT
>NC_081345.1:76332882-76337578 GCF_029784015.1 Lycium ferocissimum
CAACCCAACACCTTTTAACTTCTGATTTTCATTCTTTAACACTCCACAATAACCAAAACATGCTACATAAACTTAGTTCATCACTTAGACACACAACACACATGCACACGACCAACCACCATGGTACACGGCTCAACTTCATATTGCCATATCTCATGAATTTCATCCATATCAACATACAACAACACACATAAACCTTCCATAACTCATAAAACAAGATTAGAATTTACCTTTCTTCACAACTTCTTCAACTTGTCCAAAGTTGGCCAAGGATGAAAACGAGTAATCCAACGCTTGAAACAACAACTCCACGTTATCAAGCACCCTCCAATTAGTAGATTTGCTTAGGAGAAATAATTTTGGGATGGCTTAATCTTGGTCTTGATTTTTGGAAGCTATGGCCGAATGGTTGGTCTTTTTGCTCTCTAAGGTTCTTGATTTTCTAGGGTGATGAAGATGATGATAAAATGAGCCCTTAATCATCTTTTATTTCAAATAATGGCCAACCATGTGGCCGCGGCCCCTCAGGTGGCCGGCCACATGGCCTTGTGTTACTCCCTCTTTCTTTTCAATAATTAAAGAACTTCTCATAATTCCATCTTGGTCCCGAAGTTTCTTTGATGTTCCCACATACCAATAACGTCATACACACTTAGGTCTTACGACAAAATCGAAGGTCACACGTCTCGACTTCGCGTCAAGAATGGTCCCCGACCTTAACTTATCATAGTTAACCCGAATCGTCCCGACGTTCAAAATACGGGA
The DNA here is from genome assembly GCF_029784015.1 of Lycium ferocissimum. Classification (NCBI taxonomy): domain Eukaryota; kingdom Viridiplantae; phylum Streptophyta; class Magnoliopsida; order Solanales; family Solanaceae; genus Lycium; species Lycium ferocissimum. The sequence continues at coordinate 76,333,648 of NC_081345.1, forward strand.
TGTAACATCTAACTACATAGATCACATCATAGCTTTGGCCACTTTCTCACTAGGCTTCACTTATTTCCATAGCAATCCTCATCCTATTCACGTTATATCTTATTCGTAATCTATCTTATAACGTAACACCGTTTAACCCTTCACCCTTTCGACCAACTTTATCCTCAATAACCTCACAAGTCAGTCCTATCCATACATTCATATCCATCACAATTCTTTTCCTTTGCACTCTTGTCTTAATCATACTATTACTTCTTTTAACTATAAGCTCGTCGTAATTCATCCCTGCTCATCTATTTAGTCGGTACCTTAATATAACTCTCTATCAAGGTTTGCCAGCCTTTTCTAAATCATTTCTTAGTATCATAAGCCCCTTCCAAATTCTTTTTTACCATATCGATATCGACCTTCTAATTATTCTTACCCTCAATTCAAAGAATTAGCTTATTTCTAGATGGTACGTACTTACAACTTAATCAAAGCTATGATGGCTTTTTTACCATATCGATACGAATCATCATTTCAGACTCAACAGATAAATATATATTCATACTTGGGGGTCAGAAAAATAGTCATATTAAATTCTTTTCAAAAAGTCGTTAGCACTATACAAAGAAAAGTCGCGGGACCCACGGACGACAACCACGGTCCGGCCCGCCTATGGAAATCATAGTCATTACTCGACATGAAATCGTTTGTGAAGATATCAAAGCGATCCGAGCCCTTTCTTGAAAGTTACGGACGTTCGTAGTTACAGTACTTTTTTAAAAACAAAGCTTTTTATGCAGTATTTGAAAACCAATCATACAAAGACATATAAACCATATAAGGATGCCATGTGAGAAGCAAATAAGCATCGTAAACATGCTCGGACTTCAAGAAACAGTGGCCCCCGAAGCTCATAACATATCATAACTTAGCCATATCTAAGACATGCCAAAAGAAGGAAAGGTAAGCTTTACATACCTTCCAGCATCCGCCCTCGAAGCTAGTCCAAACTCAAACTTGGACTCTAAGATCTACAATTACGTCATAATATGCCAAACATTAGCTAAAGGTATTTAGGACCCCATTCCAACCGAATATCAAATTCTACGATTTGGGCAAAGACTTCCCCCCAGAATACACCAACCCCGAGAATTCAACTCGGCCAAATCAACAATCCCAACACCAACAACCAAACTAGCAACATCAATAATCAATTAAAACGCATCCTAACATTAAATACTTTTTCAACATAATCCAACAACATTCACTATATTCAACTCAACGGCTTACCTTCAAGCCAACATCAATGCTTATACATTCAAATACTAGTCCGAACTCATACCAACAACATTCAAGAACATTCCGAACAATTCACACAATATTTCAAACATCCCAAGTAACACTCCAACTTACCCGAAATTGTCCCCAAATCCGAGAACCCCAATCCATAACACATTTCTAACTTCCGAATCACGATTCGTACCAACAATCTACACTCTAACAATGTCATTCTCATAAATATACAAATTACATCAAATGCAATACAACCCAAAATCAGCCCGCAAAACTTACAATACCCATTTAAGTCATTAAACTCTTATCGTCAACATAGAATCTATAACGGCAACAATCATCGTACTAATTAACATTAATTCATTTCTTGTCACACAAATGGCCTATATTCGGCCAACACCTCCCACATACATATGTTGATAATTCTCATTCTTTCTCTACTCTACAACAATTACAACATGCTAACTAGACTTTAATTCATTTACTTCCGCATCCCAACAACACACACACACGGCCACACACACCATGCACACGCTCCGCCCACATGCAATATTTGTGAATTTCATCCACTTTCATCTACTATAACATGCACACATCATTCATAACACATAAAACAAGATTAAACCTCACCTTTTCCTCTTGTCTTCACAACTAGGCTAGGGTTTGCAAGGATGTAAACGGATGGTTTGATGACCCAAACAACACTTCCACGCTAATGAGGGACCTCCAATTAGTGGATTTGCTAGGATGAAATATTTTTGGGATGGCTAAATCTTAGTCCAACTTTTCTTCCCTTTGGCCGAACGGTTGAGGGTTGTTCTTCAACTTCTCCTTTTTTTCTAAGTGAATGGAATGAAGAAAAATGACTAAGTGGTCATCCTTTATATTCCTGTGTGAATCATCCAAGTGTCCATGGCCCACACATGGGTTGGACCAATCAAATTTGGCACACAAAAATGTGTGGGACCATCTCGGCACCACATGGCTAATGTGGCCAAAATTCAAATAATTCTGACTTTCAACATTCCTTTTGGTCCCAAATTTTCCTAGTTGTTCCATGCACGACAAATTCATGAACAAATTAGGTCTTGTGAAATGAGGTCAAAGTCTCGACTTCATATCCGGAATGATCTTGTCCCTAACTTATCATAGTTAACCGGATTGTCATATGCGAAATGCGGGATACTCGCATCCTTTCCCACTTTCGAACATTCGTCCTCGAATGTTCAACTTGTGGGAGGTCCCTGGGATCTCGACTTAAACTTTCCTTCTTGTAATTCCCTTTACTCTCAACGCGACATTACGGGCACATTGTCTCGTGTAGATCATGTCTTTTAACTCAACCTTCACTTCCTTATTCGTTCCATAGCTTGTTTTTCATTTCATACTTGCCTTTGTATTTTAGCTACATAGATCGCATCATAACCTTGGCACTTTCACGCAAACTTCACTTATATTCATAACAATCACAATTATATTCGCATTCATATCTCTTATTCGTAGCTTGATCGATAATATAACACTTAACTTAATTCTTTATAGCTACGAGCCACTTTATCTTCAATATCTCGCCATTTGTCTTATACGATATATTCTTATCCGTCACAATTCTTTTCCTCCTTACTCTTGTCTTAATCATCTTTGTTATAAAAAAATCCCATTAAAATTAACTTACTCAAAAACTTCCATTACGGGGGCACACCTTTTGGGTCGGTTCAAAACCCCCTCTTTTTCTTTTTATTTGGAAAAATTTAGGGGGAGTTTAAAAATTTTTCCCCATCTCAAAACACAACCGGAAATACCAACAATGCCTCGCGGGGCCAAAAAAACATATATAAAATCATATCATATGGCCACACGGGGCTCCCCAAAATCATCCTTTTCACAAATTATAAACATACCTCGTTTGCCCAAATCGAAACGCTTTTTTTCCTTTTTTGTTTTTCTTTCCCTTTAATCTTCAAATTGTATTTCAATCCCAAATTCATTATATTTCCCAACATATATCGTCCATACCTTTACTTACCCGCGTACTTTTACTTCCAAAATCATCGATCCCTTTTTTCCCCGGTGTCATTCTTCGGGGCAATCCAAAAACGGGGGGGGTCCCGTCTCCCCTTTACTTGGCTCCGTAGCCCCATCTCGGAAAGTGAAAAAAAAGTAACCACCCTAGATGCCCCCTAGCCTCCTTTTTTTATAAGTGGGGCGCTTCACAACCCGGCTCCCCTTGGACCCCCACTTTCGGGAAAACCCCAGGACCCAACTCCCTTTTTTTCCCCGGGGCGAAGCCCCGGGGAAAGGGCCCCGGGGTTTTGGCCGGTCTTTTTCGTCCTTTCGGTTGATTAAGGCGGCCGAGATCGAGTCTGTTGAGATGGTCATACCGGTTGGGGTGTAGCCGCAAATTGGTACGGGGGCTGAGTTTTTCCCGGGGGTGAGGTGCCCCCCCGGCGGGATGGGGCGAGTTCCCGGGGGTCCCTTTCGCCCCGGGGCTACGACCCAGCCGGGGTAGACGATTCTTTGTTTGGGGGGCCCCAGGTTTCCGGTTTTGGGGTTTGATTTTGGGGCCGGATAAACGTCCTTATGTGGGGGTATGGGCCCCGGGTGCCCCGGTACATGATGGGGCTAGACCGGTATTTGGTCGAGGTTGTTT
>NC_081345.1:76337678-76422533 GCF_029784015.1 Lycium ferocissimum
TCCTATCCATACATTCATATCCATCTGGTCTTTTCCTTTGCACTCTTGTCTTAATCATACTATTAATTTCTTTTAACTATAAGCTGTCAGTAATTCATCCTGCTCATCTATTAGTCGGTACCTTAATATAACTCTCTATCAAGGTTTGCCGATTTTTCTAAATCATTTCTTAGTATCATAAGCCCCTTCCAAATTCTTTTTTACCATATCGATATCGACCTTCTAATTATTCTTACCCTCAATTCAGCAATTAGCTTATTTCTCAGGATCGGCCGTACTTACAACTTAATCAAAGCTATGATGGCTTTTTTACCATATCGATACGAATCATCATTTCAGACTCAACAGATAAATATATATTCATGTACTTGGGGTCAGAAAAATAGTCATATTAAATTCTTTTCAAAAAGTCGTTAGCACTATACAAAGAAAAGTCGCGGGACCCACGGACGAGCGTCAGCTCCAATCTGGGCCCGCGCTGTGGAAATCATAGTCATTACTCGACATGAAATCGTTTGTGAAGATATCAAGCAGTCCGAGCCTTTCTTGAAAGTTACGGACGTTCGTAGTTACGATACTTTTTAAAAACAAAGCTTTTTTCGGTATTTGAAAACCAATCATACAAAGACATATAAACCATATAAGGATGCCATCATCAAGAAGCAAATAAGCATCGTAAACATGCTCGGACTTCAAGAACAGAATTACCCCCGAAGCTCATAACATATCATAACTTAGCCATATCTAAGACATGCCAAAAGAAGGAAAGGTAAGCTTTACATACCTTGTACGCGCCCTCGAAGCTAGTCCAAACTCAAACTTCGGGCTCTCTAAGATCTACAATTACGTCATAATATGCCAAACATTAGCTAAAGGTATTTAGGACCCCATTCCAACCGAATATCAAATTCTACAGAAATTTGGGCAGCACTTCCCCTGTAAATACACCAACCCCGAGAATTCAACTCGGCCAAATCAACAATCCCAACACCAACAACCAAACTAGCAACATCAATAATCAATTCAAAATGCATCCTAACATTAAATACTTTTTCAACATAATCCAACAACATTCACTATATTCAACTCAACGGCTTACCTTCAAGCCAACATCAATGCTTATACATTCAACTACTAGTCCGAACTCATACCAACAACATTCAACATTCCGAACAATTCACACAGTATCTCAAACATCCCAAGTAACACTCTAACTTACCCGAAATTGTCCCCAAATCCGAGAACCCCAATCCATAACACATTTCTAACTTCCGAATCACGATTCGTACCAATAATCTACACTCTAACAATGTCATTCTCATAAATATACAAATTACATCAAATGCACAATAACCTCAAAATCAGCCCGCAACACTTACAATACCCATTTAAGTCATTAAACTCTTATCGTCAACATAGAATCTATAACGGCAACAATCATCGTACTAATTAACATTAATTCATTTCTTGTCACACAAATGGCCTATATTCGGCCAACACCTCCCACATACATATGTTGATAATTCTCATTCTTTCTCTACTCTACAACAATTACAACATGCTAACTAGACTTTAATTCATTACTTCCATGCATCCCAACAACACACACACACGGCCACACACACCATGCACACGGCTCCACTCTACATGCAATATTTCCATGAATTTCATCCATTTTCATCTACTACAACATGCACACATCATTCATAACACATAAAACAAGATTAAACCTCACCTTTTCCTCTTGTCTTCACCACTAGGCTAGGGTTTGCAAGGATGTAAACGGATGGTTTGATGACCCAAACAACACTTCCACGCTAATGAGGGACCTCCAATTAGTGGATTTGCTAGGATGAAATATTTTTGGGATGGCTAAATCTTGGTCCTAACTTTTTCTCCCTTTGGCCGAATGGTTGAGGTTGTTCTTCAACTTCTCCTTTTTTTTCCTATGAATGGAATGAAGAAAAAATGACTAAGTGGTCATCCTTTATATTCCCAGGTGAATCATCCAAGTGTCCATGGCCCACACATGGGTTGGACCAATCAAATTTGGCCACAAAAATGTGTGGGACCATCTCCACACCACATGGCTAATGTGGCCAAAATTCAATAATTCCCAACTTTCCATTATTCCACTTTTGGTCCCAAATCTTCCTAGTTGTTCCATGCCAACAAATTCATGAACAAATTATGTCTCAAGACAAAATCGAAGGTCAAAAGTCTCGACTTCATATCCCGGAATGATCTTGTCCCTAACTTATCATAGTTAACCCGGATTGTCCCAATGTACTAAATGCGGGATATAACATCCTTTCCCCCTTTAGAACATTCGTCCTTGAATGTTCAACTTGCTGTATGGGGTCTTAAGGATCTCGACTTTTAAATTTTCCTTCTTGTAATTCCCTTTACTCAACTTGTGACATTCTAGGCACATTATCTCGTGTCGTCCCTTAATCTTTAACTCAACCCTTCCTTATTCGTTCCATAGCTTGTTTTTCCATTTCATACTTGCCTTTGTATTTTAGCTACATAGATCACATCATAACCTTGGCCACTTTCACACTAGGCTTCACTTATATTCATAACAATCCCCATTATATTCGCATTATATCTTATTCGTAACCAATCCCATAATATAACACTTCTTAATACTTTACCCTTTAAGAGCCACTTTATCCTTAATATCTCGCAATTTTGTCTTATCAATATATTCATATCCATCACAATATCTTTTCCTCCTTACTCTTGTCTTAATCATCTGTTGACTTCTTCTCTAAGTCACCATACTGAAACTTACTCAAATCTTACCATTACGTTGACACGACCTTTCGGTCGGATTGCAAATCCACATCTCATTTTCTCTTTATTTCGGAAAAATTTAGGCAGAGTTTTCTCTATATTTTTGCTATCTCAAAACATTGCACTGCGAAATACCAACAATGCCTCCATGTGGACAAAATACATATATACATATCATATCATATCGCAGCCACACGGGGCTCCCAATATCATCAACAATACACAAATTATAAACATACCTCGTTTGCCCAACTCAAACGGTTTTTGTTAATTTTGCTGTTTACTTTCCCCCTTTAATCTTCAACTTGTATTTCAATCGCAACTTCATTATATTTCCCAACATATATCGTCCATACCTTTACTTACCTGCGTACTTTGTGACTTCCAACATCATCAATCACTTTCTTCTCCTTAATTCTATAGCAATCACATAATCGTGGTAAGGAGTCCCATCTCCTATGACTTGGCTCTGTGGCACGATCTCGACGTGAAAAAAGAGTAACCACCCTAGATGCCCCGTAGCCTCCTGTTTATAAGTGCGGGCGCGCTTCACCCCACCATAAACATTACTCTCCGGGACACGGCGACTTTAGACAACCCCTAGGACGATTTCCGTTTTTCGGGTCGATCCCGCGAGGGACCCTCGGAGTTTATCGCCTTTGCGTACATTACGGTTGATTAAGGCGACCGAGATCGAGTCACGGCCCAGAGATGGCATCATCCCGCGGTTGGATGTGTAGCCGCAAATTGGTACGGCTTGTGGCCCCGGGTATGTCCGGAGGTGAGGGCATAATGTGCCCCTCGCCCATGGGGCAATTCCCGAGGCTTTCTCTGCCCATTTGCGCCCCGACGAGCAGTGGCCGACGAGCAAGACAATCTACTTCATTGGATGTAGGGGCGAGGGGTCTTATAATGCACGGTTGTGTCTGATTATTTGTGCGAGAATAGGGTCATCATATGTAGTGTTACTTTATTTCTTCCCGGATGCCGAGGATGATCGGGCTAATTTTTGGTCGTAACGTTGTTTCGTGATGGCGGCCCGAAGCGGACCCCAGCCGTAGAGAGCTGCGCTCGGTGGATGCGAGTCCGAGCTTTACCGGTACGATGGTACGTCCGCCGAGGGCCAGCGAAGACTTACCGGCGGAATATACGCCACAGTTTCGGCGAGCCTCGGTATAGCCCGACATCATAATTCGGCCTGGTGTGCCCTAACACTTATTGGTAGGAGGTAAATTCGACCAGGTACACGTTATTCGATGTCTTTAGGCTGCGCGGTGAGTTTGCGGTCGGATGGACGCCATATGAATAGTGTCTATGCCACGTCTTCAGTGCATGTAGGCACCGACTAGGGGACTCCAAATCGTGGGTGGGATAATTTCTTTCACCTGTCAAGGCCATGTTATGAGGACTGTTCGTACGCAGGTGGTTCGCGTGGGACAGCCCCGGCCTACCGGGTCGGTCGGGGTTAACATACCTCTTTGGACCCTCGGCGCCTCCGGAGGCATGTCAACACTGGAAGGCCAGAGGTCGTGGTAGAGGCCGGTCCGGCTGGAGCTTAGCGGTCCTTCGAACCGCTTATATGCGTTGGCCAACAGACACGATCAAGGAGCGTCTACCGTACGCGCGCGGTATATGAATCCCATCGAGATGTGTGTTATTATGTATGTATATTGCCGTATGGTTGATATTTAATAGTCGTTGGCCAATTTAAGGACCGATAATCGAGTATTCATAAATTAAGGCGATTAAGGTATGTTTACCATTATACAATCCCGGAAGTCGAGGACGGAAGTAATCGTATTCGTAAGGTGCGAAAGGTGAACGCGGGGATCGAGAAGGGTAAAACGATAATTGTGTCGTGAGAACGTTTTGAAAATCGTTAAGACTTCAATTTACTCCTGTGCTGTGTGAATAAACCGAAGGTCATGCGGTGACGTGAACGCTATCGAACAATATTAAAGCACGTATTTCATCGAATCCGAGGTTAAGCGTCTTTGAGTGAGAGAAATATTGGGATGGGTGAACCCGCTCAGTTTTCTGAAAATCTCACAAATTCGGGTCGAAAGAGGCAAATGAGAAGCTAGAGTAATCCAAAGGAAGTTAGAGTGTGCGGAGTGGGTCGGAACCTTAAGTGGTCACGTAGAACGAGGCAGATTAGACCGGTAAAGGGGAAGAAGATATATCACGATTTTGGAATTGGGGTGAGTTCGAACAAAGGTTTGGAAATATTTTGTAAGTGAGATACAGCATCGCATGTACCCATATGTGTGTAATGTCTCATACCGGTTTTATTAGCGGGATATGTGTATTCCGGCAATCAACGTGGCGGTATAGGGAAGACATTAATCGACGGAGAGTAACGAAGCTCAAGTGAGCAATAGTATGATAGGCACAAATGTTACAAAGCAAGCTGATATCGTGTTTATTACTCCCGTTTGGGAGGTTCGAATGCAATGACATGTGGAAAAGGGAAGAAAATGAGTAGATGGAAGGTCGGTGCCGAACGTCGGATCAAAGTACCGCCTACTTAGAATGGGAAAATACGGACATAAGGCAAATATAATCGGGTAATGATATAAGCACAAACTTAAGCGGATGCGAGAAATGCAAGTGCAAGATGTAAGGATTGCAACATTATGTGTGACCGGAGAGTTAAAAGGCGAGATCTAAGCAAAGAAACGATAAAAGAGTACGAGTTAAAGATAAAGAGATGATTTGAGAATCAACAACGAGATAAAGAGAAACAAGGAATATGACTGTAGATACGGCTGCATGGTAATAAAAGGAACTTCCCCCGAGATCCTTATACGGCTTTATAAGACTAGTTGAACATTCGAGGACGAATGTTCTAAAGGGGGGAAGGATGTTATATCCCGCATTTTCGTACATTGGGACAATCCGTATTGACTATGATGATAGGTTAGAGACAAAACCATTCCGAGATACAATGTCGAGACTTTTGACCTTCGATTTCGTTTTGAGACACAAGTTGTTCATGAATTTGTTGGCATGGAATATTTAGAAAAATTTGGGACCAAAAGTGGAATATTTGGAAGTTTGAAATTCATGAAAATTGGCCATGTTGGCCATGTGGCTTGAAATGGTCCCACACACTTTGTGGACATATTTAGTTGGTCCAACACATGTGTGTGGGATATGGACACTGGTGCAATTAAGTGGAAGCTTAAAAGATGACTTCTAAGTCATCTACATCCATTCTACACTTAGCAAAAAAAAAAATAAGAAGTTGAAGAACTCCTTAGAGAGGCTCTCGGCCAAGGAGCAAGAAAAGTCAAGTCCAAATTAAGCCATCCCAAAAATATTTCTTTGATGCAAATCCACTAATTGGAGGTCCCTAAGTAACGTGGAAGTGTTGTTTGGGTCATCAAACCATCCGTTGTGTAGATCGCAAACCCTAGCCTATTTGTGAAGTTGAAGAAGAAAGGTAAGATTTGATCTTGTTTTATGTGTTATGAATGGTGTATGCATGTTATAGTATGCTAAAATGGATGAAATTCATAAAATATAGTATGTTGGAGTTGAGCCGTGTAGGGTGTGTATGATCGTGTAGGTGTGTGTGTTGTGTTGAGATGGTGACTTGATTTTATGTAGTATGTTTAGTTGTGTAGTGTGAAGAAATGAATGAGAATCATCATATATGTGTATGTAGTGTTGGCCGAAAATGGGGCATATTATGTAACAAGGAATGGATTAATATCGCTTAGTGTTTTAGTTGTTGTCGTTATGAATTCCATGATGAGAATGAAAGTTTAATGACTCAAATTGATATTGTAATTGTTGCGGACTGATTTGGAAGGTATTGTACATTTGATGTAACTTGTATAATTATGAGAATGACATTGTTAGAATGTGAATTGTTGGTGCAAATCATGATTTGAAAAAGAGGATGTGTTATAGTAGGTTCTCGGGTTTGGGGACCGTTTCTGGTAAATTGGAGCAATTGTTGGATTGTTGGAAATATTGTATGAATTGTTTAAGATGTTCTTGAATGTTGTTGGTATGGGTTCGGATTAGTATTGGAATGTATGAGCGTTGATGTTGGCTTCAATGTAAGCCGTTGAATTGAATATATTGAAAGTTGTGGAATGATGTAAAAGAGAGTTACTAATGTTATGTTGCCTTTCAGATTGCTTATTGATGTTGCTAGGTTGGTTGTTGTTGTTGTTGTTGTTGATTTGGCCGAGTTAAATTCTCGGGGTTGGCCTATTCTGAGGGAAATGTCTGCCCAAATTTCTGTAGAATTAAGGGCTAATTTGGAATTAAATGCCCAAATGTCTATAGCTAATGTTTGGCATATTATGATTTATTTGTAGACCTTGGGCAGCCCGAGACGTAGGTTGGATTTAGCTTGAGTTTGGATTAGCGTTGAGAGCGATCAAGGTATGTAAAGCGCAACCCTTCCTTCTTTGGCATGCCTTAGTTGTAAATAGGCTATGATACGAGCCTCGAGGAAACTCTACTCTCGCGATCCGACCATGTCTGTGATTATTATTTGTTTCTTGGTCTTCGTATGCATGATATGATGAAATATTGGCCCCTACGTCTTTTGTATCACTAAGTTTCAAAAGTTGCATAAAAGTTTGGTTTTTAAAAGAGTTTTGTTCCTAAATGATTCCGGAAACTACGAAAGTCCGTAACTTTCACAGACAGAACCGGATCGCTTCGATATGCTCAAAAATGACTCCATGACGTATGATGACTATGTTTTCCATAGGCGGGCCCGACTTGGGTCGACACCCGTCCGTGGGTCCCGCGACTTCCCTTTATGTACTTCTGACGACTTTTGAAAGAATATGATATGATTATGATCCCGATTTCAAGTACGATCGCCTTTACTTACCTTTTGAGGTTATGATAATGATCTTATGCATATGATTTTGATGCATAGCTATGGTTTCTGGAGTTCGGGTTAATATGTTCCCGAGTGGCATTCGAAAGAAAATTCGATTTGACTATTGTGTTGGTTTTGGAAATAATAGTTCGCTTCGACTATTTTATTGAGTCTGTAATGACGACTATGTTTTTTATTTCCACAAGCTATGTCATATGATCTTGACACGTACCTACAATTTCTAAAGTGCTACTTGATATGTTCTCGAATGATTTTCGGAAGGAACGTGACTTGGCATTCGTTATTTAGCTTTTAAATGAGATTTCGTTTGATTATGTTGTTGAGTACGAGATGATGATTTGTGTATATGGTTTCTCACTACTCTGCTCGTGCGAGCTATTATGATCCTTTCACCGCGTCCCGGCCGGGGCATGTATTCGTGCACGATTCTACAGTATGATTCACCGCGCCCCTCACTAGAGGGCCGGGGCATGTTATATGATATGATGATATGGGGAGGTGGCCAGGATGGCATATGATGACTTCACTGACCGCGTCCCTCATTAAAGGGCCGGGGCACGTTATATGTATATGTATCTGATGGTTTTACCTACCGCGCCCCTCACTAGAGGGCGGGGCACGTTATATTTATACATGTGTACGAGATGATTTTCTGACTCTGTTTCTCAGTCCCATGATGAGCTGAATATGAAATGGATACGTATGATTTATGTTTCAAAGGCAAGTGTTATGATTTTTCTGGTTACTGTGCTACTTTTTGCCTCCTCGTTTCAGTACGGTTCTGTTTACGATATTCCATGCTTTACATGCTCAGTACATATTTCTCGACCCCCTTTCTTCGGGGGCTGCGTTTCATGCCCGCCGGTACAGATTTTGGTGATCCGCCGGCTTAGGATTCCCATCAGCGGTTTTGGAGTGCTCCTTTGTTTCGGAGCCCACTTTTGGTACATATTCATTCGGGGCATATGTATTTGTTTGTTCGGGTACGGCGGGGCCACCCGTCCGTCATATGATTCTCGTTGGTTTGTTTAGAGGTCCGTAGACGTATATGTGGGTTAGGCCTATTCGCACGTGTGTTTGCATGTTCTATGTTCTGGGCGATCCCATTCGCCGTGGCAGCCTTGTCGGCTAGCCTCTGTACATGTTTTGGGGCCATTGCGCCATTTGATAGCCTTGTCGGCTTTTGATATACATATGTTGTGTTTGAGATGGTTCTGAGATAGTTTGATATAATCTGAGACAGCGTTTGATATTTGTGTCTGTATAAACCATCTGTGTGTGATTCGAATTTGATGAATGTGTTTGGGTGCCCAACTCGGGCACTAGTCACGGCCTACGGGGGGTTGGGTCGTGACGGAAGGGTATCGTAGCCCGCGTCCTAGGGGTTATCGCAAAGTCGTGTCCGGAGAGTCCCGTTTTATGGTGTGAAGCGCGCCACATTTATAAACGGGAGGCTACGGGCATCTAGGGTGGTTACTCTTCTTTCACATCTTAGATCGTGCCATAGAGCCAAGTCATAGGAAATGAGATTTCTTGCGCTAACCTTTGATTGCAGCAGAAGGATGACATCCATAGAAGAAAGTGACTGATGATGTCGGAAGTTACAAAGCACCCAGGTAAGCAAAGGTATGAGAGATATATGTCGGGTAAGACATTGAAGTACGACTGAGATACAAGCTGAAGGTTAAAAAGGGAAAGTAAACAAGAAAGTATAGCGGTGCGATTGAGTTGGGCATACGAGTATGTTCATCATTTTCGCATCGTTATTGATATTGGGAGCCCCGTGAGGCCGTGATATGATATGATATGTATATATGTATGTTGGCCCTGTGAGGCATTGTTGGTATTTCCTGCGTGCAGGTTTTGAGATAGTAAGAAATATAGAGGAAACTGCCGAAATTTTCCCAGAAATAAAAAGAGAATGAGATATAGGTTTGTAATACGACTTGAAAGGTCGTGCCGATAGTAATGATAAGATTTGATTAAATTGTGAGTACGGCTGACCTCGAGGAATAAGTTAATTGCTGAATTGGGGATAATAGTAATTAGAAGGTCGATATCGATATGGTAAAAAGAAATTGGAAAGGGCTTGTGATACTAAGAGACGATTTAGAAAAGGCTGGCAAACCTTGATAGAGGGTTATTTAAGGTACCGACTGAATTGATAAGTAGGGACGGATTATGACGAGCTTATAATTAAAAAAAGTAATAGTATGATTAAGACAAGAGTACAGAGGAAAAGAATTGCGATGTATATGAATGCATGGATAAGACAACTTGTGAGATATTAAGGATAAAGTGGACCGAGAAGGGTAAAGGATTAAACGTGTTACATTATAGGATTGATTACGAATAAGATATAATGTGAATATAATGAGAATTGTTATGAAAATAAGTAAAGCCTAGTGAGAAGGTGGCCAACGCTATGATATGACCTATGTAGCTAGAATATAAAGGCAAGTGTGAAACGGAAAAGCGAGTTATGGAACGAATAAGGAAGGCTTATCAAGTTCTGTAGGGAAAGTTTGGAATAAGGGTTATATAATAGTGGAAGTGATAGTGAGCATAAGAAAAGAAAGGGTAATTAAAAGAAGGAAGTGAGAAGGGAGCGAGATAACAGTGTAGTAATAGACCATGACATGTGTAGTTAAGGATACGAGTACTATAAGTGACGGGATTGTGAAAGACTCGGTTATAGAAAGGATGAGGAACGAGGTAAAATGAGGGCGAGAAATCCAAAGGCCGATAACCAAGTATTTATAAGTAACGGCGATCAAGGTGTGTTCCTCACCATTGGGAATCTGGAAGTCTAGGACGGAAAGTAGTCATATCCATAACTGAAAGGCAAATATTGAGGATTGAAAAGGGCTAAAATAGTAATTGTGGAGTCAGAAGAGTAAGAGTCCCTTTCTAATTCGGAGGGAGCTGTGTTATGAGAACGTTTCGAAATCTCTTAAGACTTCAACTTACTCCAGATTACGTGACGGAGGTCATGTGGTGAGGTGGATGCGATCATACTAGCATTAAAGCACCGTATTTCATCAGAGTTCCAAGATTAAGCGTGCTGGAGTGAGAGAAATTTTAGGATGGGTGATCCCCTGGAAGTTTTTTGAAAGTCTTACAAATTCAGACGTAAGAAGCAAATGAGAAGCTAGAGTAATCTAAGGAAAATTAGAGTCTGCGGAGTGGGCAGAAACCTTAAGAGGTCGCGTAGAACGGGGTGGATTAGACCGGTGAAGAGAAAAAGGGGGCATCACAGTCCTAGAATTAGGGTGAGTTTGAATAGCGTTTGGAAATATTTTGTAAGTGAGATAGTAGTAATTATATATATATATAGGTATGCATATGGTATTCCATACATGGCTATATCAGCGGGTATGTGTACCCCGGCAACCAACGTTACGGTATATGGAGGGCATTAATCGGACAGGGTAACAAAGTTCAAGTGAAAAAAAATATATAAATGGCACAAATGTTACAAGGCAAGCCGATGCTGTTTTCACTATAGGTTAAGCTTGGAAAGTTCTAACACAATGATATTCGAAAAGAAAGAAAGTGAGTAGATGAACGGCACGGGGATCAAAAATGTCGGAATAAAAGTGCCACCTAATTGAGATTGGAAAATGCGGACATAGGACAAAGTATAATCGGGTAATAGTATAAGTACACCCCTTAAAGGGGGGAAGCGGATGCGAGAGATGCAAGTGCAAGATGGAGACAATCAACACTACAATGTATTTGATACGGGTGCTCGGGCTACAGGTAAGATTTCTTGCCGAGACAAGTTAGTAAAGTCCAAGAGCCAGCAAAAGGGGTAGAAGCTAGGATGGTAATTGAGATAGTGCTGAGAATTAATTGTAGAGATATTGAATGATATAACATCGGAAAGTGGAAGCTTAAAGGAGAATACGACAAGAGGACGATAACGAGTAACTTACAGAGGCATTGTGAAAGGTAACCCTGCTGTGCTGGATTAGAGGCTAAGATGTGGGCAATAGAGTTGTTCGCTAATGATACTGCGACCTATAAGTAGCAAGGCGTAAAAGATAGCAAACCTCCTATAGTAGGAAGTGAGAAAAGGAAGGGAAAGGTGTATGACAAGATAGACTACCAGCGAATGTTGGTACGGAGGGGATATGCGAAATACTATGAACCAGGAGAAGGAAAGATCGTGTCTAAGATTGAATATACTTTATGCAGGTCGTACAAGGGTAGCCATGTTACCTATGGATATTTATATGCTAAGGATGAGACCAAGCGAATACTTAATGAGAAAAGTTTGGATCCAGTAATAACAATATGGTTACAAGATTTTTGGGTTCATTGAGGAAAGATGTAAAGAGGGTTTAGGCTGAATTACCGAGATAGAATTAGTACTGAGGACAAACAGAACATGGCCATGGTTGAACCAAAGGCCTATCCCGATACCGGTTGTAAGGTAAGAGAGGCGAAGACAAGTAAAACATAAGGATTAGGGAAGCCACGCTAAGGTATTTCTTGGGCTAATTTGAGCACCTTCGTATATTCGCGTAAAGGTTGTAATATAATGTGTGACCGGAAAGTTGAGAACAAGATCTGAGCAAAGGGACGATAGAAGAGTTCGAATTAAAGATAAAGAAATGACACGAGACAATGTGCCTAGAATGTTACACGTAGAGTAAAGGGGGATTATAAGATGATTTAAGCGAGATGATCAGAACTAGCTGGCTACTAAAAGAGGGTGAATTTATGCGTCAAATTCTTTCAGGATGATACCGCCTGATGGCAATTAAAGCAGGGAACGACTATTAGCAGCTCAGAGATGGCAGAAACCATATGACGACAATCGGCGTCGACACTTAGAATTCCGATTGGCGAGTGGGTATATTTGGAGATATCACCCATGAAAGGTGTAATGAGATCCGACAAGAAGGAGAAGTTTAACCCGAGATGTATTGGACGTTATTACATTGTTCGTAAGGTAAGAAGGTTGCGTACTAAAGACGTGGCTTTTGCTAAGGTATTGTGGCGGAATAATAACAAGAAGGAGATGACTTGAGAAGCTGAAGAGGAGATGAAGAAGAAATAGGATTGGTAGATGAGACTGCATGTTATGGTAATAAAGGGAACCCCCGAGATCCTTATAAGACCTTACGAGGCTAGTTGAACATTCGAGGACGAATGTTCTAAAGGGGGGAAGGATGTTATATCTCGTATTTTGTACGTTGGGATAATCCGAGCTAACCATGATAAGTTAAGGACAAGACTAGTTCGGGATACGAGGTTGAGACTTTTGACCTCCGATTTTATTTTATTGCACAAGTTGCTTATGAATTTTATTGGTATGGAATATTAAGGGAAATTAGGGGCTAGAAGTTGAAATAAAAATTTCATGAAAAGGCCAAAGTGGCCGTGTGTTAAGGTGGGACCCACATGTCGGGATTTTATAAAGGACATATGAAGAGATATAGGGGTGGTACATGTGAAGTTGAGCAAGTCCTAAGAAGGACCCATAAGCTAAAAATGAGTGTAAGCCCTCCAAAAGGGCGATTTAAGAAAATGTCTTCGGGTGATCTGACTTCGAGGGGCCAAAACGGTATTATGAGTTTGGAATTTGGGAAAACTCCCAGAATAAAAGTTGTAGATAATTGAAATAGATTTCCAACCATAGGTCGTGGGTTCAAGGA
Organism: Lycium ferocissimum; assembly: GCF_029784015.1. NCBI lineage: Eukaryota > Viridiplantae > Streptophyta > Magnoliopsida > Solanales > Solanaceae > Lycium > Lycium ferocissimum. Next base: position 76,351,017 of record NC_081345.1, read on the forward strand.
GACATCGGGATAAGGAGATATGGACGTTTTAAGGCAAAAGGTCGGTGGGCCGTGCCCAACCCGAGCCCAACCGGGTCGTGCCCATTACCCACACCTTTTTAAATGAAATATCAGCCTTTTCTCCTCATTTTTCATACCAAAACACCCAGAAAATTCTGGAGAAAAAGAGAGAGTAGAGCCTAGAGAGAAACACTAATTTTGACCAAAATCCGCGCCCCGAATTCCGAAGCCCATAAAGAGAAAAGTGTCGTACGTCGCGTTGCCTTCAATTTGAGTTAAAAATAAACCAAGAAGAAGAGGGTGGACGTGGTGGCTGCATACTTAAGGTAAGATTAAGGTTCCTTTTCATTGTTAACAAGTTTATTCAGAGTTTTAACGGATTAGAACGGAGGGAATAGTGTGTAGAAATGGATGAAATTCATGAAACTTTGTATGTTGATGTTGAGCCGTGAGTATGGGCTGTTTTGTGACAAGGAATGAACTAAATTTTATTTAGTATTTTTGGTTGTTGTGTTGTGGATTCTATGATGTAAATAAAGGTTTAATGAATTAAGTTGAAGATAAAATCGTGTGTGGGCTGTTTTGGAAGCTAATGTGAATTAAATATAGTTTCTTGTATTTATGAAGATAATGTTGCTAAAGTGTGGATTATTGGTGTAGTTGATGAATTTGGAAGAAAGAAATGTGTTGATGTTGTTCTTATGGAAATTGGAGGTTTCGGGTTCCATGGTAGCTTGGATGGATTGTTTTGAATAACGTGCGGATTGTTTGAAGCGTTCTTGAATTTTGTTTGGATGGTTTTGAATTAGTATTTAAATGTGAGATCATTGGCATTAGCTTGAATGTATGTCATCGAATTGAAGGTAAATGGAATGTTGTTGAATTATGTGGAAAAGAATTACTAGCGTTATAATGCGTTTTGAATTGATCATTGATGTTGTTAATACGGTTGTTGGTATTGTTGTTGAAGATTTGGCCGAGTTGAATTCTCGGGGATGTTGAATTTATAGGGGAAATGCTTTTGCCCAAATTTACGTAGATAAAATAATGGCTTGGAATTGAATCCTTCGGTGTTTATGACTAATGTTCGATGTCTAATGACGTTGTTGTAGATTTTGAGAAGCCAGACATGAGTTCAGATTAGCGTAGGAAGCGGACGAGGTATGTGAAGCTCACCTTTCTTTCTTTTGGCATGTCCTAGTTGTAATTAGGCTATGACACGAGCCTCGAGGTAACTCCATTCTTAAGTTCCGAGCACGTTTATGATTCATATTTGCTTATTGATGTTAGCATCCTTAATATGGTCAAGCTATGGTCTTTATGTCTTTGGTATGATTGGATTTAGAATGTTGTACAACGGTTTTGTTCCTAAAGGATCTTATGTCTAAAAATGTCCGTAACTTTCATAGATAGAACCGGATTGCCTTGAAACGTTCGTAGAAAGTTTTGTAACGAATAACGACTTTAACTTGAATGGGCGGGCCGGATTGGTTTGATACATATCCGTGGTCCCCGAGATTTACCTTCGTATAGTCCTAATGACTTGTTTTTGAAAGAACTTAACATGATTTCCGTTTTGATTCTCGAGCGTCGGCTACTTACTTATTCATTGAGTCTGTGATGATGGTTTATGTGCATTTGGTTTCTCACTACTCTACTCGTGCCAGCCTCAATATGTCCTTCACTGCGTCCCGGGCCAGGGCATGTATTCGTGCAGCTCCACCGCATTATTCACCGCGTCCCTCACTAGAGGGCGGGGCACGTTATATATATATATATATATATATATATATATATATATATATATATATGATGATATGGGGGAGGCGGCCGGGATGGCATATGATGACTCGTTCACCGCGTCCCTCACAAGAGGGCGGGGGCACGTTATATGTACATGTATATGATGATTTTACTTACCGCGTCCCTCGTTAGAGGGCCGGGGCACGTTATACATGCATGTGTACATGATGATTTTCTATTTATGTCACTCAGTTTATTTACGACTTTAAAATGCATGATTTATGGTTCAAGGTAAGCTTTATGAGTTTCTGGTTACTGTACTACTTTTCTGTCCTCCTTATTTCCGTACGATATTGTTTACTGTATTCCATGCTTTACATAATCAGTACATATTCCGTACTGACCCCCTTTCTTCGGGGGCCGCGTTTCATGCCACGCAGGTACACCCAGATGAGTAGAAGATGTTAGCAGAAGATGTTCCAGCTGGATTGGCGAGCTCCATTTCCTCCCGAGTGTTGCCGAGTCGAGTGCTTTTGCTATGGTATCGTAGTTATGTTAGAGACTTTGCGAACGGTGTCGTGTATATAAGATGTCGGCTTTGTAAGCGGCTATCTAAGCCGATGTATTATTATGCATTATATTACGATTTCATATGTTTACGATTTCACTTGATTTGAGAAAGATGAAAAGTATGTTTCTTTTGAAAGTTTTCATTATGCGTTCATGTTATGAGTTAAGGGCCCGGATGACTATGAGTATACGAGAGTCGGCGGGTTCGCTCGGCCTTAAGTAAGGGTCGGGTGCCCATCACGCCCTAACGAAAATTAGGGTGTGACATATAATGAATATGTTCTGATGATACGGTAATATGATGACTCTGTTTAATCTGATGATATGATAATATGATGATTCCGTTTAATGTGATGATATGACATATACATGTATTCTTATGATGCTGTTGGTTTCGGAGCCGGTGGTGGGGCAAGCCCAATGGTGGGGCAAACCCGATAGTGGGGCAAACCCGTGGCGAGGCACGTTATTAGCGGTTGAGGCGAATCCCACATTGGTTTAGGCGAATCTCACATCGGTTAATGTCGAGTACTATGCTATGTTCTATTTTTTATACATATGAGACTAAAATGTTTTTCAAAAGAAAGCTAAGTACTTTGAACGTTCATTTGTTATATACGATATTAATCATCTTATGCACTACTTGTATTACGGATACATGTACTTCGGTATTCGACTATTATGCATATATACATATATGTACCCCTCATTTCGGTTATGATCTCGTTTCTGTATTCCACGCTTTAAATACTCGGTACATATTCCGTACTTGACCCCCTTTCTTCGGGGTGCGTTTCATGCCGCGATATACCCGTGTGAGATATGAAGTTATTAGCGTATATGTTCCGGCGATTGGCGAGCTTCATTTTCTCAATGCGGATTTGGTCCGGTATTTTGTCATGGTTTTATGTTCTCTGTTAGAGACTTTGCGGTGGATTGTCGTGGGTATAAGATGTCGGTCAATATGGCTATGTAAGGATGTATTATTACGCATTATATTATAAGTTCTATATGTTACAGCTTTTATTTGATTCGAGAAAGGTAAAAAGTATATTGTTTTCTGGAAAATCTTTCATTATGTACTTATGTTATGCTATGACGGCCCAATATGATTATGAGTGTCACGAGAGTCAGCGGGTTCGCTCGGCCCTAGGTAAGGGTCGGGTTCCCATCACACCCTATCGGATTAAGGGTGTGACAAATTGGTATCAGAGCAGTTCGTCCTAGGGGTTGTCTGCAAAGTCGTGTCCGGTAGAGTCCTGTTTATGGTGTGAAGCCGGCCACATTTATAAACAGGTGGCTACGGGGCATCTAGGGTGGTTACTCTTCTTTCACTTCTTAGATCGTGTTATAGAGCCAAGTCATAGGAAATGGAATTTTCGATACTAACCTTTGATCGCAGCAGAAGGACGATATCGATCGGAGAAAGTCGGCAAATTCGGGAAGTTGCAAAGCACGCAGGTAAGCGAAGGTACGAAAGTTATATGTCAAGTAAGGTATTGGTATACGATTGAAATGTGAAGTTGGAAAATTGAAAGGGAACGTGGACAAGAAAGTGTAACACGTGCAGTCGTGTTAAGCGTATGAGGTGAGTCTAATATTTTCAGACTTTTATGAATATTGAGATGGCCACTGTGTGGCTATGATATATACGATGTGATATGATATGTATATATGATGATGGCCCTATGAGGCGCTGTTGGTATTTCTGCGTGCGAGTTTGGGATAGTAAGAAATACGAGAAACTCTGCCAATTTTTTTCCAGAAATAATACGAGAATGAGATGTAAGTTTGGAATGTGTTTTGAAAAAAAGTCGTGTCAATAGTAATGATGAGATTTGACTGAACTATGAGTATGGCTGCCCTTTAGGAATAAGTCAACCGTGGAGTTGGCGATAATAGTAAATAGGAGATCGACGGGGATATGGTAATAAGGAATTTGGAATGGACTGGTGACACTAAGAGATGATTTAGAAAGGACTTTTCATAATGGATAGAGTGATATATTAAGGCACCGACTGAATCAATAAGTAAGGGAAAAATATGATGAGGCTATGGTTAACAGAAGTAATGATACGATTAAGACAAAAGTATGAAGGAAAAAGAATGGGGATGAATAGGAACGTATTGATAAGACAGCTGTCGGGATGTGTTGTAAGGGCATTTTGGGAATATGTTAAGATTCCGACCTACTCAGATTATGTGATGAAGGTTATGCGGTGAGGTGGACGCGATCATACCGGCATTCGCTAACGCACCCGATTTTGTTAAAGTTTCAAGGTTATGCGTCTTTGGAGTGAGAGAAATTTTGGGATGGGTGACCCCCAAGAAGTTTTGACGAAAGTTTTACAAATTTCGACATAAGAAGTAAATGAGAAGCTAGAGTGGCCTAAGGGAAATTAGAGTATACGGAGTGGATGAAAATCTTAAGAGACCGCGTAGAACGGGGCGGATCAGGTCGGTGAAGAGAAGGAGTTAAGGGAAGAAAGGAATAAGAAGAAAGCGAGACAACAGTGTAGTAATAGGTTATGACGTATAACTGAGGGCACGAGTACCATGAGTGACAGGATTGTGAAAGGTCAAGTTATAGAAAGACAAGAAACAAGGTAGAACGAATGCTAGAGAATGACTGGTATGATACGGATAAATGTGGACGAACAGATACGTTCTGAGAATGAGAGGAGGATCATGTAGGAATAGTGTGTTTTGAATGACACGAGATAGCATAAGATTCCTCGTGTGCAGAATGAGAGATAGGCATACACAGGAGAAATGATAAGGGGATACCAAAGGAAGCACCTGAGATAGGTTGAGGTAAAAATAAATTGTGTCGAGAGAACTTTGGATACTCACCATCGGAACAAAAGTGTTGTCTAATTGAGATCAGAGATAAGGGCATGAGGTAAAGCATAAACGGGCAGTGGTATAAGTACACCCCTAAAGGGAAGCGGATAAGAGAGAAGTGCAAGAGTGAGATAGGAACAATTGACACGGTAAGGTATTTGATATGAGTGCTTAGGCTCTAAATGAGAAGAGTGAAGAGTTAGCAAAGACGATGCAGTTGTGATATTTTGGGGACATTACGGAAAAAAAAATGTAATGGTGATTTAAGCCAATTATCAAGATAAAGTTAGTGTTGAAGACGGGTGAGATGTGGCTATGGTTGAACTAAGGGATCGATGAATGAGCTGTAGGCGATAGCCACTTAAATTCCCCGAGGTGCTTATGGGACCCGTAGAAGACTAGTTGAACATTCGAGGACGAATGTTCTAAAGGGGGGAAGGATGTTATATTCCGCATTTCGTGCAATGGGATATTCCGAGTCAATTGCGGAAAGTTAACGACAGGGCTATTTTCCAACTTTTTTTTAAGGTACATGTCACGACCCAACCCCGTAGGCCGCGACTAGTGCCCGAGTTGGGCACCCGTACACACCCGTTAATCAGAAGTAGCGTACGAATAGCTTACACAGTATACAAATAACATATATATACGAGAAAGTGGAACGTCACCCGAAGTTGTCAAAAATGTACAAATATACATATCGCTATCGCAATCCGGCGATAATATCACATATAAGCCGATAATGCTATCATAATATAGGGGGACGTCCAAATCACAAATCACACGACACGCGCTAAACGGTGAATACCCATAACCCACACATATATGTCTACGGACCTCTAAGAATAATAACGAATCATATGACGGGACGGGGCCCCGCCGTGCCCCGTGAACAAACATATGCATATATATATATAACGGAAAAGGCGGATCAAAGTATAGGCTCCCGAACAAGGGAGCGCTCCAAGATAGGCCGAACGGGAATCCTAAGTTGGTGGATCATCCAAATAAGTATCTATACCTGCGCGGCATGAAACGCAGCCCCCGAAGAAAGGAGGTCAATACGGAATATGTACTGAGTATGCAAAGCATGAAATATAGTAAACAAGATCATAGTCAAAACCAGAAGTACGGAAAGTAAATGCAATATTCAAAATATCAAAATGCTTACTCAAAAAAAAAATACAAATCATGCATAGGGCTCTTAGAACGGTGGTCGCCCGCCTGTCGTTGGCGCCACGCCACATCATCACACCAGAAGGTTTCATATCTCCGTATCCCCGTCACACATCATAACACATCATAACATCATAACACATCATAACACCATAAGCGGTACCCGGCCCTCTAGCGAGGAACTCGGTGAACCGTAACACATCATCTTCCGAATATACATAGTGCGCACGATAACATAACCGGCCCGGGACTCGCTGAAGGAGGTAATGACAGAATGCACGAGCAGAGTCGTGAGCAACTATATGAAATTTAAAACATGTTCAAAAACTCGATAGATTAATCACAGAATAATCACAATGAATCGTCATTTGAAAACCAAGGCGATAGTCAAATCAGGCTTCCTCCGAATGTCGTTCGAAAGCATATCAAATAGAACTTTAGGACTCATAAATACGTATTAAACTATGTGAAGTAACTTATGAAACTTAGGGGCATAATCGTCGTTATAAAATCGTTAGAGAAATAAGTAATCGCCGCTCGAGGGTTAAGGCGATCGTTACACTAAATCCTTTCAAAAGTCGTTAGTTCCACACAAAGGAGAGTCTCGGGGCCCACGGACGAGTATCGAACCAATCCTGATCCATTTATGAAAGTTGGAGACCTTATCCATTATAGAATCTCCCGCGAACGTTTCGAAGCGATCCAAGCTCGTCTATGGAAGTTACGATTGTTCGTAGTTACGAAACCTTTTTGGAACAAAAACCTTTATAAAATCTTTGAAACCAAATCATATAAAAACATAAGGATCATGGTTCGACTGCATTAAGAGTGCCAACATATAGGAATGAATAAAAATCACACACAAGCTCGGACCTTAAGATCGGAGTCACCCCGAGACTCGTATCACAATCTACTTACGACTAAGACATGCCACAAGAAGGAAATGGTAAGCTTCACATACCTCGTCCGCTTCCTAGATTAATCCAAACTTATGTCTTGGCTTCTCCAAAATCTACAATAACATCATTGGCACCAAACATTAGCTAAAAGCATTTATGGACCCGATTCCATGCGAACACCAAATTCTACAGAAATTTGGGCAGCATTTCCCCTGTAAATTCAACAACCCCGAGAATTCAACTCGGCCAAATCTTCAACAACAATACCAATAACCACACTAAAAACATCAACAATCAATTCAAAATGCATTCTAACGTCAATAACTCTTTTCTACATAATTCGACAACATTCCACAAACCCGAAACCTTCCAATTGCCATAGGGATAACAACAACACATTTCTTTCTTCCAAATTCATAAACTACACCAACAATCTACAAATTAACAACATTAACCTCAATAATACAAGAAATTATGATAAAATCACATTACCTTCTCCAACAACCTACAAACGATTACAACTTCAATTTGAATCATTAAACCATCATTCTCATCATAGAATCCATACAACAACAACCAAAAATACTAAATAAAATTTAGCTCATTCCTTGTCACAAAATAGCCCATACTCTCGGCTCAACATCAACATACAAAGTTTCATGAATTTCATCCATTTCTACACACTATTCCCTCCGTTCTAATCCGTTAAACTCTGAATAAACTTGTTAACAATGAAAAGGAACCTTAATCTTACCTCAAGTGTGCAGCCACCACGTCCACCCTCTTCTTCTTGGTTGATTTTTAGCTCAAATTGAAGGCAACGCGACGTACGACACTTTTCTCTTCATGGGCTTCGAATTCGGGGCGCGGATTTTGGTCAAAATTAGTTTTTCTCTCTAGGCTCTCCTCTCTCTTTTTTTCCAGAATTTTCTGGGTGTTTTGGTATGAAATATGAGGAGAAAAGGCTGATATTTCATTTAAAAAGGTGTGGGTAATGGGCCTGACCCGGTTGGGCTCGGGTTGGGCCTGGCCCACTGACCTTTCTGCCTTAAAACATCCATATCTCCTTATCCCGATATCGCCTGTGAACCCACGACCTATGGTTGGAAAGATATTTCAATTATCTACAACTTTAATTCTGGTAGTTTTCCCAAAGTCCAAACTCATAATGCCGTTTTGGCCCCTCGAAGTCAGATCACCCGAAGACGTTTTCTTAAATCGTCCTTTTGGAGAGCTTACACTCATTTTTAGCTTATGGGTCCTTCTTAGGACTTTCTCAACTTCACATGTACTACCCATATATCTCTTCATATGTCCTTTATAAAATCCCGACATGTGGGTCCCACCTTAACACACGGCCACTTTGGCCTTTTCATGAAATTTTTATTTCAACTTCTAGCCCCTAATTTCCCTTAATATTCCATACCAATAAAATTCATAAATAAATTATGTATTAAAACAAAATCGAAGGTCAAAAATCTCAACCTCGCATCCCGGAGTAGTCTTGCCCTTAACTTATCGTGGTTAGCCCGGAATGTCCCAATGCACAAAATTCGGGATATAACATCCTCCCCCCCTTTAGAACATTCATCCTCGAATGTTAAACTAGCCTTACAGGGTCTTATAAGCACTTCGGGGGAGTCTCTTTTATAGCTACCACATACAATTCATTCACCAATCAACATAACCCACCTGGGAATTTGGATTACTTGGCGACATAGGAAACAAGTAGGAATACGTATTCTTCATCTCTTCCCTGTTATTGTTCCACTGCAATACCTTAACGGAAGCTATGTATTTAGTACACAATTTTCTCACCTGATGGTTCAATATACCTCGGGCTTAACTTCTCTTTTCTGCTGAATCTCGTAACACCCTTCATGGGTGACACTTTCAGAAATACTTAATCGCCAATTTGGAGCTCCAAATGTTGACGTCGATTATATACATATGACTTCTATCGACTCTCACAACACCCTTCGGTGCCAAGAACCTTTTTTGCATAAGCTTCACCTTATCAATAACTTGTTGAGTCTTATTCGGGCCAATTAACTTAGTTTCGCCAACATCGAACCAGCCAGTCGGTGACCTGCACTTTCTGCCATACAGAGCCTTATACGATTATCTGGATACTAGAATAATAGGTATCATTACATTCGAACTCGATAAGGGGCAAATAATTATCTTAGCTGCCTCTAAAATCAATATTCCTTAGCGTCTAAATAGTACGTTCGGTCTGTCCGTCAGTCTGAAAGTGACGTACTGGTGACCTTATCGCTTCTGGAGTGACCTTTAGGAGATAGCTGTAACTGGGCTCCTTGCGGTTCAATAGTCAGCGTTATTAATCCTTATGTCTTTGTCGCCCTTTACCATCTACATTCCGAGTGTTTACCCAACATGACTTTGTCACTAGTGCGTACAAGGGTTATATCCTTCCAACTATCCTTCCTAGTTTCTTCCCAGGGCTACTCATCTAACACGACTTTGTCGTCAGTGAATATAGTGGTTATGTATATGCGAAATGATCTTTTCCCCGAGCCACGTAATCGCCATCCTTCGCATCAAGACAGCTTGCTATACTTATGGCAACTCGAAATTCGAGTTTAAACTGAATCCTTGAACTCTTACCACAACTTTTCCCTTAGCTTCTTACCCTCAAATCTCACCGTATAACTCAAAAGCTTCGGGCTGCGAAGATTTTTACTCCTTTACAATCCTCTCCTAACACCAGTATATGTGTTTCCGATTCCCTTGTATTGGCAATCATTTCGAACTCTAGCTCTAGACTAATAAATTTGCCCTTCAGGGCCGTAAGGACGCCATAATCTCTTTCGAGTCTAATATGTTCTCCCCCCCCCCTTCCCTTTATTAGGGAGGTCCTAATGCACCAATATGTTCTCCACCATCCTCGGCGCTTATCTTTCGAGGGTTGGGAACTTCTTAGCACCGTTGCACGGCCCAATCTCCTTTCCTTTACTTCTTATTTTTTGTTGTGGTCATTGTTCTTTCATTCCACTTATCGAGTCTATCCTGCACTTCTACACAATCCTCTTTGGTTCCATACTACCACACTCTATCCCTCTTACACGCCTACCCTCAAATTTTCATCCAAATCGCGCCGTGCTTTACTCTTTTACTTTTTCTGACATTTTGGTCACCTTACCTACCGTCTACTTATTTTCTTCCTTTCCCAAATATCATTATCTTGGAACTTCCCAAGCTCAATCCATAGCGAAAACAGTATCGGCTTGCCTTATAACGTTATGCCATTTTTCGTTTTCTTTCACTTGAACTTCCTTACCCTGTCTAATTAATGCCTTCCAATATGTCTCAACATCGATTGCTGGGATTCAACATAGCCATATAAGGGATATCATGTACATACGTATACATAATCATTACCATCTTATTCACAAAATATTTCCAACACCATTCAGCTTACCCTGTTTCTAAAGCTATAATGCACCTTCCTCCATTTTCACTGATTCAGTCTGTCTCGTTCTGCACGACCTCTTAAGGTTCCTGCCCGCTCTGCAGACTCTAATTATTCCTTAGATTAACCTAGCTTCTCGTTTGCTTCTTACGACTGAATTTGTAAGACTTTCAGAAAACTTCCCGGGGGGGGGGGGGGGGTCACCCATCCTAAAATTGCTCTCACTCCGGATGCTTAACTTTGGAATTACTCGCGAAATTCGATGCTCTAACGCCAATATGACCGCGTCGACCTTGCCACATGACCTTCGCACATAATTTGGAGTAAATTGAAGTCCGGACATGATTTCAAAACACCCTCATAACACATCTCCCGCCGATTTAAAAAGGGTCTCTTACTCCAATCAATAATTTCCTAATACTCGTAGTCATTCCAAATTCTCAGTTAAGTGGCACGCATATTCCCGCGACAAGTGTCCAAAATTCTCTTGGAATAATATTTTTATCTCAACCTGTACCATCCGCTTTTCTTGATAAAGTTGTATTACATCCTCTGTTTCCTTAGCCTACCGTCTTTGTCGCTTCAAGATTCCATTATTTTTTAGGTGAAGTCATCTGCACGCAGTATCCCTTCGTGCTTTGTGCCTTTTTACCCTTACGGGGTACCCCACACAAGCTTCTAACTTACTCAGAACATACCAAGCCCGTCTCAACAATGGTCTTGTCCTATCGTCCTGTCGTCGTACTACCCCTTTAGAATCATGACTATGTATTCTCCTTGCGTTCCATATTCGTACTCATTTATTTTATGCCTATTTGGGTGCTTTCCTTAGTATTCTCCTTACCGTATTTCCCCAGTCTATGTCCATCCTTTTCTGCGCATGAGGAATTTTATAATACCCCTACATTCTTCGGAGAATACTACTCCTACATAGCCCCTTTCTTATTTTCAAATCGCATTCTGTTCACCCCTATTTGCCCTTATGTTCTCATCATGCCAGTCATTTCCTAGCATTTCCTCTACTTCTTTGTTCGTCTCTCTATAATCTGGTTTTTCACCATTCCGTCAATGATATTACTCGTGTTCACGGCTACACCCGTCATCAACTATTACTACACTGTTATCTTACTCACTTTCCTTTTTATCGCTTCTTCCAGTTTAATCCCTTCTTCTTTTGTGCTCACTATCACTCCCGTTATCTCGTAATTTTTTTTTTTTTGTGCTTTCCCTATAGAAGAACTTCATAAATCCCTCCTAATCAATAGCTCACCTTTGTACTTTAGCCACACCGATCACGTCATACCTTTTAGTCACTTCCTCGCTAGACTTTGCTCATTTTCATAACATTCCTTATTATATTCACATAATATCCTGTTCGTAATCAACCTCATAGTGTCACACTTCTCAACTTTTGCCCTTTCTGGTCAATCTTATCTTTAATATCTCACAAGCTGTCTTGTCTTGTCTATACATTTATATCCGTCACAACCTCTCTTTTTTTTTTTTTTGTACTCTTGTCTCAATTGTACTATTATTTCTTCTAACTATAATCTCGTTATAAGTTATCCATGCTTATTAATTCAGTTAGTACCTTAATATAACACTCCATCAAGATTTGCAAATCTCTTCTAATTCATCTCTTAATATCACAAGCCCTTTCCAAATTCTTTTTACCATGTCGACACCGACCTCTTAATTACCATTACCGCCAATTCAGTAATTAACTTATTTTTCAAGATCAGCCATACTTGCAACTTAGTCAAATGCTATCTTTACTAATAACACGACCTTTCAAAGCATATTACAACCCATACCTCATTCTTGTTTTATTTCCTGGAAAAATTTCGGCAGAGTTTTCCCTATATTTCTTACTATCTCAAAACCTGTACACAGGAAATACCAACAATGCCTCACAGGGCCAACACATATATATACATATCGTACCATCTCACAGCCACACAGGGCTCCCAGTATTAATAACAGTATGAAAACGATGGACTTACCTCATATGTCCAATTCGAACCGCACCTGTTACACTTCCCTGTTTACTTTTTCTTTTTGCAAATTTTTGGACTTTACATCTCAATCATACGTTAATGCCTTAGCCGACATATGTCTGCCGTACCTTTGCTTACCTGCGTGCTTTGTATCTTCCAATGTCGTCAATCGCTTCCTTCTGTCGATGTCGTCCCTTTACTAAAATTAAAGTTAGTACGGAAAATCTCATTTCCTATGACTTGGCTCTATCGCACGATCTAAGACAGAAAAAGGGTCACTGATTCCTAAATGCCCCGTAGCCTCCTGTTTATGAGTGTGGCCGACTTCATACCATAAACAAGACTCTACAGGACACGGTCTGTAGACAATCCGAGGACGAACCGCTCTGATACCACTTTTGTCACGACCCAACCCCGTAGGCCGCGACTAGTGCCCGAGTTGGGCACCCGTACACACCCGTTAATCAGAAGTAGCGTACGAATAGCTTACACAGTATACAAATAACATATATATATATATAAAAAGTGGAACGTCACCCCGAAGTCAAAAATGTACAAATATACATATCGCTATCGCAATCCAGCAGATAATATCACATATAAGCCGATAAGGCTATCATAATATAGGGGGACGTCCAAATCACGAATCACACAGACACGACTGAACAGTGAATACCCATAACCCGCACATGTCTGTCTACAGACCTCTAAGGAGCATAACAGAATCATATGACGGGACAGGGCCCCGCCGTACCCGTAAACAAACATATGCATATATACATATAATAACAAAAAATGGATCAAAGTATAGGCTCCGTAACAAGGGAGCGCTCCAAGATAGCCGAACAGAATCCTAAGTCAGGATCATCCAAATAAGTATACGTACTGCGCGGCATGAAACGCGACCTCGAAAAAAGGGGGTCGGACGGAATATGTGCGAGTGTGCAAAGCATGAAATATGGTAAACAAGATCATAGTCAAATCCGAAGTACGGAAAGTAAATGCAATATTAAAAATATCAAAATGCTTACTCATAAAAATACAAATCATGCATAGGGCTCTTAGAACGGTGGTCGCCCGCCTGTCGTTGGCGCCACACCACATCATCACACCAGAAGGTTTCATATCTCCGTATTCCCGTCACACATCATAACATCATAACACAGCATAACACCATAAGCGGTACCCGGCCCTCTAGCGAGGAACTCGGTGAACCGTAATACATCATACTGCCGAATATACATAGTGCGCACGATAACATAACCGGCCCGGGACTCGGTGAAGAAGGTAATGACAGAATGCATGAGCAGAGTCGTGAGCAACTATATGCAGTTTAAAACATGTTCAAAAACTCGATAGATTAATCACAGAATAATCACAATGAATCGTCATTTGAAAACCAAGGCGATAGTCAAATCAGGCTTCCTCCGAATGTCGTTCGAAAGCATATCAAATAGAATTTTAGGACTCATAAATACGTATTAAACTATATGAAGTAACTTATGGAACTTAGGGGCATAATCGTCGTTATAAACTCGTTAGAGAAATAAGTAATCGCCGCTCGAGGGTTAAGGCGATCGTTACACTATATCCTTTCAAAAGTCGTTAGTACCACACAAAGGAGAGTCTCGGGGCCCACGGACGAGTATCGAACCAATCCGGGTCCATTTATGAAAGTTGGAGACCTTATCCATTATAGAATCTCCCGCGAACGTTTCGAAGCGATCCGAGCTCGTCTATGGAAGTTACGATTGTTCGTAGTTACGAAACCTTTTTGGAACAAAAACCTTTATAAAATCTTTGAAACCAAATCATATAAAATAATAAGGATCATGGTTCGAATGCATTAAGAGTGCCAACATAAAGGAATGAATAAAAATCACACACAAGCTCGGACCTTAAGATCGGAGTCACCCCGAGACTCGTATCACAATCTACTTACGACTAAGACATGCCATAAGAAGGAAAGGGTAAGCTTCACATACCTCGTCCGCTTCCTAGATTAATCCAAACTTACGTCTTGGCTTCTCCAAAATCTACAATAACATCATTGGCACCAAACATTAGCTAAAAGCATTTACGGACCCGATTCCATGCGAACACCAAATTCTACAGAAATTTGGGCAGCATTTCCCCAACATCCCCTGTAAATTCAACAACCCCGAGAATTCAACTCGGCCAAATCTTCAACAACAATACCAATAACCACACTAAAAACATCAACAATCAATTCAAAATGCATTCTAACGTCAACAACTCTTTTCTACATAATTCGACAACATTCCACAAACCCGAAACCTTCCAATTGCCATAGGGATAACAACAACACATTTCTTTCTTCCAAATTCATAAACTACACCAACAATATACACATTAACAACATTAACCTCAATAATACAAGAAATTATGATAAAATCACATTACCTTCTCCAACAACCTACAAACGATTACAACTTCAATTTGAATCATTAAACCATCATTCTCATCATAGAATCCATACAACAACAACCAAAAATACTAAATAAAATTTAGTTCATTCCTTGTCACAAAACAGCCCATACTCACGGCTCAACATCAACATACAAAGTTTCATGAATTTCATCCATTTCTACACACTATTCCCTCCGTTCTAATCCGTTAAACTCGAATAAACTTGTTAACAATGAAAAGGAACCTTAATCTTACCTCAAGTGTGCAGCCACCACGTCCACCCTCTTCTTCTTGGTTGATTTTTAGCTGAAATTGAAGGCAACGCGACGTATGACACTTTTCTCTTCATGGGCTTCGGAATTCGGGGCGCGGATTTTGGTCAAAATTAGTTTTTCTCTCTAGGCTCTCCTCTCTCTTTTTCTCCATAATTTTCTGGGTGTTTTGGTATGAAATATGAGGAGAAAAGGCTGATATTTCATTTAAAAAGGTGTGGGTAATGGGCCTGAACCGGTTGGGCTCGAGTTGGGCCTGGCCCACTGACCTTTTTTCCTTAAAACGTCCATATCTCCTTATTCCGATGTCTCTTGTGAACCCACGACCTATGGTTGGAAACATATTTCAATTATCTACAACTTTCATTCTGGGAGTTTTCCCAAATTCCAAACTCATAATGCCGTTTTGGCCCCTCGAAGTCAGATCACCCAAAGACGTTTTCTTAAATCGTCCTTTTGGAGGGCTTACACTCATTTTTAGCTTATGGGTCCTTCTTAGGACTTGCTCAACTTCACATGTACTACCCATATATCTCTTCATATGTCCTTTATAAAATCCCGACATGTGGGTCCCACCTTAACACACGGCCACTTTGGCCTTTTCATGAAATTTTTATTTCAACTTCTAGCCCCTAATTTCCCTTAATATTCCATACCAATAAAATTCATAAACAACTTATGCATTAAAACAAAAACGAAGGTCAAAAATCTCAAGCTCGCATCCCGGAGTAGTCTTGCCCTTAACTTATCGTGGTTAGCCCGGAATGTCCCAATGCACAAAATTCGGGATATAATAGTACAAGTCGTTATGATTTTATTGGATGGAAATATAAAAGAAAATTTGGGGTTAAAAATGAATTTTGGAAAGTTAAAAGTTCATGAAATTAAAGGTCAAGGTGGAGTGGGCCATAGGGCCACATGTGGTTATTATTTATGGAAGCATAAGATGATAATTAAATCATCTTTATCATTTTCACTTAAGGAAATTTCTAGAAAATTAGAGAAAAAGGGAGAAAGAAAAAAGAAGGGGAAAAACGTCCAAGAGTGCACATGACTAGTCATGTGCCTATAGCTATATATATATATATATGTACAAGTGATGAAGACATGAGACTCATTCATTATTTTGTAAAGCCAAGAGAATTCAAGAAAGATGAAGAAAAGAGAGAGAGGGAGTTCGGCCATAGGGCTGGCCAAAACTGCCCTCCTACTTTTGATCATGAAGAATTAATTTTTTTCATGCTTTCCTACTAATTAGAAGGTCCTCTACGACGTGGAGTAGTTGTTGGAACAAGAGAATAATCCGTTCTTGCCATCATGCATCCTAGCCGAGTGGAGAAGGTGGATGGGAAAAGATGAGGTTTGATCTTCTCTACATGTTTTATAGGTGTTTGTGCATGTTGTGAAGTGTAGGAATGAGTGAAGTTCATGAAAATATGGTATGTTGTGTGTGGCCGTGTGTAGGTAGTGTTATATAGGAGTGAAGAACTAATTTATTGAGCATGTTTGGATTGTTGCATTATGGACATTTTGAGCATGTTGTAATGTGAAGAAATGGATGAAATTCATGAAGATGAGTGTGATGGTGGGGTGGCCGAATAGGGGCTGCCATAGTGTAGATGGAATGAATTGAGTTTACTTGATATTTTGCTTGTTGTTGTTGTGAATTTTATGGTGAGAATGAAGGTTTAATGATTCATGTTGAAATGGTAGTTGTTGCGGGCTGTTTTGGCAATTACTATGATTTTAATATAGGTTCTTGTGTTCATGAGAATGATGTTGCTAACATATGGAATTGTTGATAGAGTTTATGAATTTGAAAGAGAGAAGTGTGTTGTTATTGTTTTCGTTGAGTTGGAAGATTTCGGGTAAGATTGGATGTTGGTTTGGATATCTTGAATTACCTATCGATATTGTTATTATGATTGTTGGTTTGGTTGTTGTGATTTGGCCGAGTTGAACTCTCGGGGTTGGTGAACATATAGGGGAAATGCTGCCGAAATTTTTGTATATAAAGTGATGGCTTAGAATTGGGTTCTTCGATGTCTGTGGCTAATGTCGGATGTCTAATGACATTATTGTAGATCGTGAGAAGCCGAGACGTAAGTTTGGATTAGCTTAGAGGGCGGCCAAGGTATGTAAAGCTCACCTTTCTTTCTTTGGCATGTCTTAGTTAAAGTAGGCTATGATATGATCCCCGAGGTAACTCCACTCCTACGATCCGAGCATGTCTGTGATTCTTATGTGCTTCTTGATATCCGTATTCATAATGTAGTCAAATTATGATTCTTATGCCCTTTGTATGATCAAATATGAATGTGCATAAAAGATTATGTTCGAAAAAGGGGCGGTAACTACGAACGTCCGTAACTTCCATAGGAAGGCTCGGATCGCTTCGATATGTCCGTAGGAGGGTCGGTAGCGTATGATGATCTTAACTTCCATGGGCGGGCCCGGATCGGTTGAGTACTTGTCCGTGGGCCCGCAAGACGTTACTTGGTATAGTTCTAGCAACTTGCTAAAGAATTTAATATGGTTAACAACCTGACTCCCGAATATGATTACTCACTTTGGGCTGTCATAAGTAGAAATGAGAAATCGTATGTATATGATTCCGATACGTAACTGTGATGGCTAAAGTTCTATTTGGCAAGTCCCGAGTAGCATTCGAAAGAAATTGGATTTGACTATGACTATTGGCTTGGTTTTTAAATAATGGTCTGTTTTGGTTATTCTACGGAATCTGGTGTCACGACCCAACCCCGTATGCCATGACTAGTGCCCGAGCTAGGCACTCGTATACACTTGTTATCTATAGTCATACACTACTAGCATGAACGAGCTGATATAAGTATAAGGGCAAAACATGTGCAAGTCGAAGCTACCTATCTCCTGAAGAGTTACCACCTATAACGATTAATATCGCGCAAAAGTCGGCAAAAGGCATCATATATATATATATAGGGGAACGTCCCAATCAAAACACACGCCGAGGAGGCTACCTTCATACATAGTTTTGCCATGATAACATATTTAGCTACGCAAGCCGACAAGGCTGCCACTACAAATGGGTACGCCCCAAACACAAGTCATAACCATATAACAAAACAACAACCACACATAGACCCACACTTGTGACCACAGACCTCTAAGAGTGACAACGACATCATATGACGGGACCGGGCCCCGTCGTACCCTGAACGACATCATATGTACATATCAAAAGGTTATACCGCGAAACTATGCTCCAGAACAAAGGAGCACTCTGAACTAGCTGGATGGATCTCCTAGACTGGCGGATCCCCAAAACGAGCGTCTGCACCTGCGGGCATAAAACGCAGCCCCCCCCGAAGAAAGGGGGTCAGTACGGAATATGTACTGAGTATGTAAAGCATGAAACATAGTAAATGGAATCATATCTGAGACAAGGTGAACAGGATTCAATGCAACAACCGAATTTCATAAAATTTGCCTTTGAACATATTTCATCTGTATCGCTCTCATATCAATATCACTATAGTATTTCATAATCAAAGTTGCATAATCATTCTGTATATCACATATATAGCGTGTCCCGGCCCTCTAGTGAGGGACTCGGTAATTATAATCATAACATCATAAACATAAGCATATACGTGTCCCGCCCTTCAGTAAGGGACTCGGTAATAAGGAATGTATGCCCTCCTGGCCTCCATCTCCAAATCATCATATATCATATCATCATCATCATCATATATATATATATATAACGTGTCCCGCCCTCTAGTGAGGGACTCGGTGAATAGTACAATAGTTGTGCGCACGAGAACATACCCCGGCCGGGACTCGGTGAAGGATATAGCGGTAGCACGAGCGAGTCATAAGCAACCACATAATTATATAAAACATTTTTGAGACTCAATGAATAGTAAATCAAATCGCCTCGGACATTAGCATATTACATTTTATGAAAATTAAGCATACTTATGCAATTCCTTTTAAGAATAAGAACTCCTATGCATCACATACTAGTCCATCATGTAATAAATAACGAGATCATAGTTCCATTATATCAACATTTTCAATATTACGGACGAATAACAATCACATGTCATACTAGCAATTAGAGAGTGGAGTCACCCCGAGGCTCAGATTATATCTTACTTACGTCTAGGACATGCCAAAAAGAAGGAAGGAATAGGCTCTGCGTACCTTTAGCGTTTAGTCGTATAATAACTTGTACTTGCTACCCAACAACACTTAACCTATATCAAGATATCAGGAGCTACAGTTAGTCTACAAAGTATTTTAATACACACTCTAACGCTCACAATCCCTTTCAAACAGTTAGACGACGTTTCGTTCGCATTCAAACCAACTAGTGCTACAAGCTAACATTGTTAGTCATTCCTTTCCTATATCATTCCAAACTTGTTTAGCATGACTTAGGGAACTTTGGACAGCTTGTATATCATTCAATTCAGTCCCAACTCATGGCCAAACAGCTCATACAACAATACCATTTCACTTTTACTACATGTTCATAATGACATTCAATCATCCAACAACATTACTTCACCTCTAACCTCAAAACAGTCCACGGTTTGGACTGCTTATACATCTCAATTTGATTTGTTTCACTAACACCTTAATTCACATATTCAACATACATACAATATATCACAATGTGCATAACAACAACAATCAAAATTTGGCACAAAACAGTCCATAATCTTCCCTAAAACAGTCCCCTTACACGGCTTCAATGCCATTCTTACAACTTCTCGATTTTCACTCATTTATCCACATTACAACACCTTCAATCCACATCCAATATATATGCACAAGAAGACCAAACATAATTCCATTCAAGTCTACAACACATGGCTCATTTAAACTTTAAGAAAACAGCCCAATTCTAACATGCACATCATAAACCAATTCTACAATCTTAGTTCCATTACATATGGTGGCATACATTTATTTACCCACAATGCATGCAAAATGGAACCAACCATGGCTTCACCAAGCTCACGGCTCAACCTCAAGTTCAACCACAACAACAACATGCATGAATTATACATTCAAATCTCCACACAACACAAGAACAATGATCATTCTTACCTTGTAACTTGTCCTTCAAACTTGGCCGGATCTTCAACTCTATGGAATGCTACACCTCCTTGTCTCTACCCAACAACTACCACACGTCCTTATACACTTGATGAGGAATTTATCTACTTGGAAAAATTGATTTTTGGATCAAAATGGAGGAGGGTGTTCTCGGCCACCATTTGTGGCCGAGAGCCTCTCTCTCTATCTCTATACTTTTCAAACTTTGAATTGTTGAAATGAAATTCTATTTGGGTTGTGAATCAGCAATTCCCTTTATATATGCAGTCCACAAAGTGGACATGTGTCCCACCCAAGTTCTTAGCCAATAAGAGTTGGCCAAATCCCAAGTGGGACCCACACGGCCACTTAGGCTCACTAATGATGTAATTAAGTTCTTAATCTCACTTAGTCATCCAATCTTGGTCAATTAATCCTTATTTTCCAATAATGTTCTTATACCAAACGAAATTCATAGGCTATTTGACGCATCGAAACGAAATCGAGAGATGGAAACCCTTACCGGGAACCCTAAAACCGCTTTGTCTTTAACTTGTCGCACTTAGCTTTATAATGTCCCTATGTAAAGATACGGGACATAACATCTGGGTAAATGTATAAAATGAGAATTCGTATGCATATGATTTTGATACGTAACTATGATTGATAAAGTTTCATTTGATATGTTCCGAGTAATATCCGGAAGAGATTTGAATTGGAGTAATGCCATCGGCTTGTAAATGATATATATATTTGATTATATATATATATATATATATATGAATGGCATATAGATCCCCCGATTCGCTCGTGCACCCTTTTGTTACTTCATATCGCCGAGTCCCGGCCGGTACTATCGTGCGCACAATCCGAAGTATGATGAGCGACTAATATTATGGTGTTACGATGTGTCCGGTTTACGCCGAGCCCCTTTTAATCCGGGTACCGTGGTTATATGATATGATGTGTGACGGAGATACGGAGATATGAAAACTTCCGAAGTATGATGAGTTGTGGCGCCCAGGCGGGAGGGGCGACCACGTTCCGTCATTCCATTATGGGCCGCATCAAAAGCATATGCTATGGTAATCGATGATCGATGACATGATGATTTGATAATGTGATGATGGGATAATATAATGAATACGTTCGATGATACGGTAATATGATGACTCGTTTAATGCGATGTTATGATAATATGATGATTAGTTTAATGTGATGATATGACATATACATGTATTACGAAATATGATGCGTTGGTTTCGGAGCGAACCCGGGGCAAACCCAATGGTGGGGCAAACCCAATGGTGGGGCAAACCCGGTGGCACACATTCCGCCTTTGGTTTAGGCGAATCCCACATTGGTTTAGGCGAATACCACATTGGTTTAGGCGAATCCCACATCGGTTAATGTCGGCTACTATGCTATGTTCTATTTTATATACATATGAGGCAAAATGTTTTTCAAAAAAGAAAGCTAAGTACTTTGAGCATTTTTTTATTATATAAAATCTTAACATACCTCTTATACACTATTTGTATTACGGATACATGTACTTCGGTATTCGACTATTATGCACATTTTCTGTACCCCTCATTTCGGTTATGATCTCGTTTCCTGTATTCCACGCTTTACATACTCAGTACATATTCCGTACTGACCCCCTTTCTTCGGGGGCCGCGTTTCATGCCGCCCAGGTACACCCAGGTGAGCTGAAGTTATTAACAGAAGATGTTCCAGCGGGATTGGCGAGCTCCATTTTCTCCGGAGTGCAGCCGAGTCTGAGTATGGTGTCATGGTTTTATGTTCTGTGTTAGAGACTTTGCAGACAGTGTCGTGGGTATAAGATGCCGGTCATGTAAGCGGCTATGTAAGCCGATGTATTATTACGCATTATATTATAAGTTTTATATGTTACAGCTTTTATTTGATTCAAGAAAGGTAAAAAGTATATTGTTTTCTGGAAAATCTTTCATTATGTACTTATGCTATGACGGCCCAATATGATTATGAGTGTCACGAGAGTCAGCGGGTTTGCTCGGCCCTAGGTAAGGGTCGGGTGCCCATCACACCCTATCGGATTAAGGGTGTGACATGCGCGGCATGAAACGCAGCCCCCAAAGAAAGGGGGTCAGTACGGAATATGTACTGAGTATGTAAAGCATGAAATGTAGTAAGCGGGATCATACTGAGGTAAAGAGTACGAAAAAATCATAAAACTTGCCTTTTGAAAACATTTGTCATGCATATGCATATATCGGTAAGTAAAATCTTATCATAATCGTATCATCGTACATATATACCGTACCCGGCCCTCTAGTGAGGGACTCGGTGAATAGCGTGTCCCGGCCCCGCTAGCAAGGGACTCGGTATGCCATCCTGGCCGCCATCCCCATCTCATCACATCATCATATCATCATATCATCATACATATATATATATATATATATATATAGCGTACCCGGCCCTCTAGTGAGGGACTCGGTGAACAATGCAGGGAGTTGCACGAATACGTACCCGGCCCGGGACTTGGTGAAAGATACATTGAGGCTGGCACGAGCAGAGTAGTGACAAACCATATGCATATAAAACATCATCATAGACTCAATGAAGTAGTCTAAACGGAATGTCATTTGAAAATCGGACCATAGTTATATCAACTACCTTTCGGACGTTATTCGGAAACATAGCATATATCATAAACGTATTAACAAAACCATAGGGATCATAGTCATATGCCAAACCAATCTGAGTCCGCCTCGGAAGGTTACGAACATTATTCACTTTTGAACTTTCTACGAACAAATCGAAGCGATCCGAGCCTTTCTGTGAAAGTTACGGACGTTCGTAGTTTCGGAATCGTTTGGAAACAAAACTCATTTGAAAACAAAACCTTTATGCAACTTTTGAAATTTAACTATACAAATGACATAAGGACCATGATTTGACCGCATTAAGAATACGAATATCAAGAAGCCAATAAGAATCATGAACATGCTCGGATCACGCAATAGAATTACCTCGAGATTCATGTCATAACTTACTTTTAACTAAGACATGCCAAAGAAGGAAAGGTTGAGCTTTACATACCTTAGCCGCTTCCTAAGCTAATCCGAACTTGCGTCTCGACTTCTCACGATCTACAATAATGTTGTTAGGTATCAACCATTAGCCATAACACTTAAGAATCCAATTCCAAATTAACACTTTGTCTGCAGAAATTTCGGCAGCATTTCCCCTATAACTCCGACATCCCCGAGAATTCAACTCGGCCAAATCACAACAACCAAACCAACAACCATACCAACAATATCCATAAGTGATTCAAAACACATTCTAACATCGATAATTCCTTTCTACACAATTCGACAACATTTCGTTTATATTCAAATAAACTACATATGATCAATTCAATACTAATGCTCTCAAGTTCAAATACCAATCCAAGGTCATTCAATTAAGATTCAAGAACATTTTAAACAATCCGCTCAATGATCAAACAAGCCAAACCAATACATGCTTTTCACCCGCAACCATTCCAATTCAACAAGAACACTACCAACACCTTTCTTTCTTCTACATTCATAAATTATGTCAACAATACATACGTTTACAACTTCATTTTCATAAATTCAAGAAACCATATCAAGATCACATTATCTTCCAATTCAGCCCACACGATTATAACCTTAACTTGGACCATTAAGACTCCATTTTACATCATAGAATTCACAACGACGACAACCAAAATACTACATAAAATTTGCCCATTATGTTCTACCAAAACAGCCCCTACACGGCCAAGTCTTCAACATACATAATTCCATGAAGTCCATTCATTTCTACACATTCTACCACACACACAACCATCCATAATACACAATCCAAACATGCTAAATAAATTAATCCTTCACTCCTATATAACCTCACATACACACGGCTACACAAAACATACCACAACTTCATGAATTTCATTCATCTTCCCACTCCACAACACACACAAACATCCATAACATATGAAAAGAGGATTGAACCTTACCTTTTTCCATTCAACATCTTCATTCGGCTAGGCTTGTGTATGGCAAGAACGAACGATTTTCTTGCTCCAACAACTACTCGACGTTGACGAGGGCCTTCTAATGAGTAGAAAGACTAGAAGAGAGAAATTTTCCACAATCAAGATTGAGGGGCAAGCTTCAGCCAGCCCCTTGGCCGAGCTCCCTCTCTTTCTTTTCTTTCCTTTTTCTTGAATTTTCTAGACTTGCCAAATGATGAAGTGTGTCGAATATTTTCATCACTTATACATATATATATATACAAGTGGTGGCACATGGCCATGCACATGACCGCCCCCCCCCCCCCCTTTCTTTTTTCTTTTCTCCAATTTTCTTCAATTTCTAGAAATTTCTTTAAATTACAAAAGATGAATAAGTCTTGCATAGCAATCTTTGTATACATATATGCATACAACTTCCACAAATATGTAGTGTACACATGTGCCATTTCATGGCATAAAAATATTGGCCATATTAGGGGGGCCCCACGGCCACTTTGGCCTTTTGGCCATTTCATGAAATATTTTATTTCCACCCTTAGCCCTTAATTTTTTCTTATTCCAAATTTATCCTTAATGCTCCATACCAATAAAAAAATGAACATACAACTTATGCATTCCGAAAAAAAAATATCACCTTGTCCTTAACTTTCCGCCATTAACTCGGAATATCCAAATGTACAAAATGCGAGGTATAACATCCTTCCCCCCTTTAGAACATTCGTCCTCGAATGTTCAACTAGTCCCGTAAGGTCTTCTAAGGATATTGGGGGTTTCCTTTATCACCACGGCATGCAATCTCATCTATCGATTACGTTCCTTCTTCATTTTCTCTTCAGCCTTTCGTGTCGTCTCCTCCCTGTTATTGTTTCGTCACACAAACTGGGATCCTTATAATCGTACCACCAGTACCTAGGACCTCACATCTCATTGACAATACCTCCAACAGATCCCAGTGTATAGGAATTTCGGGGTAATATCCTTTTCTCCTTAGGAACGGTTATTTCCCTTTGAGAGCTCGATTTTCAGTTGCTTAATCCTTCCTTAAGACATACGTCGGTCTCTTCTCATTCTTACTCAACTCCTTCATTGCCTGCGGCCCACTTCTTCCACTTTTTTGCTTTCGTGTATTTGACCGGGATCTAGCTAGTATTTCACTCTTACCCAAATCTTTGTCTCCAATATTGTAGTCTTGACTCATCATGCCATAGCCATCTATCGCCCTATAGTACCCCCTTTTTCTTATTCCCTTGCTCATAGGCCTTTACCTAGCTCATATCTCCGATCTCCCCATATTAACGATCCTTTCGTCAGTCTTTATTCCTTGTTAGCCTTTCGATGCCGACTTTTTATCATTGTGGTTGAATACAGTTTTACATTAGTGTCTCATGTGATCCACAGCATGTGCTCTTATGTCTAGACTACCTAGCGGTCCATAAACCTCTTTCTAACATCCGGTGGCCCTTTTTATCTCCATTCATGAGGGCAGCACTCTCTCTCTTCTCAACAATTATTCCAAGCTGCTAATCACTGTTCCTTTTACTCCAACTGTCATTGTCGCTCCAAGGGTCCTCTTGGGTTCATTGTCTTTGCGGACACCCTTCTTGTACCTTTAGTTCGAATATCTTTCTCGCCCTTTACTCTCCTGTCATACGTTATGTTACAATCCCTTGTTTTCCCTTCTCTTGTCTTGCTCCTGGTACCGAGACAGATCCTCAGTTCAGCCATAGCCGTGCCTCGTCCGTCCTCAAAGACTAATTCTATTTTTGTAATTGGCTTAAACCATCGTTGCATTTTTTTTTTGGTATCCCCGAAATATCACAGCTGCATACCTTTGCTCTTCTTACCAAATACTTACTTAGTCTCAGTATTAACATACTAATACTTACGGGTGACATCACTGTCCTTGTACAACTTGTATAAAGTACGCTCAATCTTAGACATGGTCCTCTTGTCCTCTGGCTCGTCCTGCTGTGCATATTTCGTTCATACCAAAACCCGCTCGTCCTACTTTGTCATATCTCGTTCCCTTCCTTTAATTACTCCTGACTTTCTCACCTCCTACCATAAAGGGTTTTCTATTCCTTCTTCCTTAATACTGACAAGTTGCGACAGCATTAGCGAACATTTTTATAACCAACATCTTGGCCCTTAATCTAATATAGCATCATTATCCTTTATACTATCTCTTAAGTTATTCGATACCGTCCTCTTGTCATACTCTCTTTCTTCATACACGTCCATTTTCTAGCATCCTGTCATTCAAGGTTTCGGCGAAAACTTTGCACACCGCCTTAAATATCATCCTGACTTTTATCCACTCATTGTTGGTTTTTCGATCTTACTAACTTATTTCGGTGAAGGGTCTTATTTGCAGCTCAGACATCCATATCACACACATTACCGGGTCAATTGGTTCTATCTCGTCCTTGCATTTCTCTCACCCGCTTCCCCCCTTTAGGGGTGTACTCATACCATTATCTGCTTATACTCGCCCCCTGTCCTTATTTTCAATCTCAATTAGGCCGTGCTTCCATTCCGACGACAAGTATCCAAAATCCTCTTGGAATATTATTTTTATCCCAACTCATCTCGGGTGCTTCCTTTGGCATCCCCTCATCATTTCTCCCGTTTATGCCTATCTCTTATTCTGCACACGAGGAATCTTATGTTACTTCTGTGTCCCTCAGAACACACTACTCCTACTTAGTCCTTCTCTTATTTCTAAAACGTATTCTGTTCGTCCACATTTATCCGTCACCTTCTAGCACTTATTATACCTTGTTTCTCACCTTTCTATAACTGGTCTTTCACAGTCCCGTCACTCGTATTTTCATTGTTCCATCACTTATAGTGCTCGTGCCCTCCGTTACACACGTCATAACCTATTACTATACTATTGTCTCGCTTCTTTCTTATTCCCTTTTTCCGTTAACTCCTCTTCTTTACCAACTTGATCCGCCCGTCCTACGCGACCTTTGATGGTTTCTGCCCGCTCCGCAGATTCTAATTTTCCTTAGATTAATCTAACTTCTCATTTGCCTCTTCCGTCTGAATTTGTAAGACTTTTCAGAAAACTTCCCAGGGGGGTCACCCATCCTGAAATTTCCCTCACTCCAAAGACGCTTAACTTTGAAACTTTGGTGACATACGACGCTTTAACGCCTTCCTGACTGCGTCTACCTCACCGCATGACCTTCGTCACATAATCTGGGGTAAACTGAGGTCCTAGCGTATCCCAAATCGTCCTCACAACACATCTCATTAGCTGTCTTATTAATGCCTTCCTATCCGTCACCGTTCTTTTTCCTTTGTTTGTTTTTTTTTTCTTACCCCTATCTTACTCGTATCATTACTTCCCGTGACTATAATCTCATCACATTTTTCTCCTACTCCTCGACTTAGTCGATGCCTTAGTATATCACCCTATCCAGACCTACCAGACCTGCCAGCCTCTTTCCAAATCATCTCTTAATATCATTAATCCGTTTCAAATTCCTTATTGCCATATTCCCCACCGACCTCCTATTTACTATTATCACCAACTCCACAATTAACTTATTCCAAAAGGGCAGCCGTACTCACGGCTCGGTCAAATCCTATCGTTACTATTAACACGACTTTTTCAGGACACATTCCAAACTTTATCCCATTCTTGTATTATTTCTAGAAAAATTTTGGCAGAGTTTCCTCTGTATTCCTTACTATCCCAAAACCTGCACGCAGGAAATACCAACAGTGCCTCACAGGGCCATCATATACATCATATCGTATCGTATCGTATCATAGCCGCGCAGGGCTCTCAACATTCATAAAAGTCTAAGAATAACGGACTTACCTTATAGGCTCAACACAACTGTACGTGTTACCCTTTCTTATTTACTTTCCTTTTCGATTTTCAACTTCACATTTCAATCGCACCAATACCGTGCTCGGCATATGCCTTTCGTACCTTTACTTACCTGCGTGCTTTATAGCTTCCCATATCGTTAATCACCTTCTTCTGTCAATGCCCTTCTTCCGCTGAAACCCAAGGTTAGCATAAAATATCTCATTTCCTATGACTCAGCTCTATGGCACGATCTAAGAAGTGAAAGAAGAGTAACCATCCTAAATGCCCCGTAGCCTCCTGTTTATAAATGTGGCCGGCTTCACACCATAAGCAGGACTCTACTGGACACGACTTTGCAGACAACCCCCTAGGACGAACTGCTCTAATACCAATTTGTCACACCCTTAACCCGATAGGGTGTGATGGGCACCCGACCCTTACCTAGGGCCGAAAACCCGCCGACTTTGTGACATTCATAATCATACTGGCCCTTAGCCATAACATAAATACATAACGGAAGTTTTTCGGAAAATCAAATATGCTTTTCATCTTTTTCAAATCAAATAAAATCTGTAACATATAAAACTTATAGTACAATGCGTAATAATACATCGGCTTACATAGCCGCTCACATAACCGACATCTTATACCCACGACACTGTCTGCAAAGTCTCTAACACAGAACATGATATCATAACATGACACACCGACTCGGCAGCACTCCGGAGAAAGTAGAGCTCGCCAATCCCGCTGGAACATCTTCTGCTGATATCTCTAGCTCATACGGTGTACCTGCACGGCATGAAACGCAGCCCCCGAAGAAAGGGGGTCAATACGGAATATGTACTGAGTATGTAAAGCATGAAATGTAGTAAGCGGGATCATACTGAGGTAAAGAGTACAGAAAATCATAAAACTTGCCTTTTGAAAACATTTGTCATGCATATGCATATATCGGTAAGTAAAATCTTATCATAATCGTATCATCGTACATATATACCGTACCCGGCCCTCTAGTGAGGGACTCGGTGAGTAAAATCATATCATAATCATGTATGCATGCGGATATACATATATACATACCGTACCCGGCCCTCTAGTGAGGGACTCGGTGAATAGCGTGTCCCGACCCCGCTAGCAAGGGACTCGGTATGCCATCCTGGCCGCCATCCCCATTGTTATATCCCGCCTTTTTGCACAATCGAAAAATAAGAAATAATTGTGATTTATGAGAAAGGAGGCCATGTTTGAATTTTTCTTAGTAGGGGTGTGGCGAATATGGAAGCTTGAATGCGGAAACGTTGGAAAGGGCGTAAGGGCAAAGTTGGAATTTTGGAAATTGTGTTTCGGAAATTTCAAAACGAGATTTTAATGAATTGGGCTAAAAAAAAAAAGATGAAAAATGAGGCCCAACTTTGGAGGGTGGCCGGCCATGCCATGCTTGGCCCAAGCCCACCAATTAGTTATGTGACTAATTATATTAAGGGATAAGTTTTCAAGAATCTTCAAGAAAAACAAAGAAAGAACAAGAAAAGAAAGAGAGGATAGTGCACGGCCAAGAGAGAAAAAAGAGAAAGAAAAAGAAGAAAAATTCTTGGAGCTAAATCCTTGGTCCAAAAATTGTGATTTTCCTATATTTCTACTAAGTTCAAGATGCTCTCCAAGTTGGTATAATTTTTAAGGCAAGAAGAGCTTCTTTTGGCAAGTGGAAGAAATTGGAAAGGTAAGGATTTCATGCTTTTATTATGTTATGGAAGGTTTATGGATGTTAGAATAAGTGGAATGGTATGAAAATCATGGAATTGTGTTTGGGTATGTGTTAGCCGTGCATGTGTGTGAGTGTGTTGTGGCCGTGTTTGTGCATGGTTGTGTATGGAAGATGTGTTGGATTTTATGTTGTATTTTAGTTGTGGTTATGATGAAATTCATGTTGAAAATGAAAGTAGAATGAATTGATGGAAGTTGGAAAAATAGGATGTTGGCCGTGAGCCATGAGAAAAATTGAAATGAAGATGAATTGCTTTGTTTGATATGTTAGTTGTGTAGTTATGATCCTTGTATTGTAAGTATAGAAAAAAAATGATGTAAGTTTGTATGAAAATGGAATATGGAAGTTTATGTTGATTTGGTATGAATTTACGAAATGATGGGAATGAAGTGTTTAAGGCATAGAATATGAATAAGGTTGATGAATTTGGATGATGGAAATGTGTTATGAACTTGTATGTTAAAGATTGGAGGAATTGGATAAATTGTGGTTTTGGTGGAAAGTTCGCATGCTTTGTATATTTTATGTATATCTTGTATATACGTGGTAGAAATGTTATGATATGTTTCCGAATAGAATTTGTAATGATCTCGATTAATATGTTGAGATTGAATTGGAAGTATGAAGTTGAAATGAGAATTATGGCATTATGTTGGAAAGTAGGCATATTGTGTTGATTGTTGTTGTTGTTGGTGATGTTGTTGGCTTATTGTTGGTTGTTTTGAGCCGAGTTGAATCTCGGGGGTGTCATATTTACGGAGGAGGTCTGCCGAAATTTCGGTAGCCAAATGCTAACAAAGTTGAAATGTTGACTTGCATGAATAATGCTTGGTAAGAGTGACCATTTGCAGATTTCTGACGAAATTGGAAGTGAAGCCAAGCGAGCATAAGGCGTAATTGAGGTATGTAAAGCCTTGCCCTTTATTCTTTGGCATGTTCTGAGTCTACGAGGCTTGAAAGCGAGCCTCGGTTGTACTTCTGCTTCTCGGAATTCGAGATTGAAAATAGCCCAAAATCGTTCAGTAAGATTGAATTGTTTACCTTTCCTTTGTCGGCAAAAGCTCGTCTATGCATAACTTCCATAAATGGAGTCGAAACACTCTAAGATGGTTATGGACGACTCCCTAAGGTTTATTATCCATACTTTACGTATTTCACCATGGTTGGGTCCGAGGTGGGCCCACAAAACCCTGATACTCCGGTATGACTCAAATTGAGCTATTTAAATCGTTCTTCATAGGTAACTCTTAATTATGTTACGTCCGCCGACTAATAAGTAATTTGACCGTTGTCTTTCGAATCTGAACATTATTCGACATCCGTAACGATTACGAACATTACGTTCCGATATAATCCGACCATTCGATACGATCATTTTACGAACTATTTCGGTTCTATTAAGTACGTATGTCGGTACGTATGCATATGGTTTCTCATTTGTACGTTCGTGGATGCCTCAATGCTTCCTTCACGCTGCGCCGGGCCGAGTTACATGGTCGTGCACTTCCACTGCATTGTTCACCGCGTCCCTCGGATTGTGCGGGCCGGGATACGTCGTATCGATATGATCGGTTATGATGCGATTACGTGATATTATGGGGATGGCGGCCGGGATGGCATTTGATGCGATTCGTACTCGTCCACCGCGTCCCGTACTACGAGGGCGGGTTCGTTACCGCGTCCTTATTAAGGGCGGGATACGTACGTATGTGATTGAGATTTGATATATACGGTATGTACGTACGTATATGATTATGACTGCGTACGCATGACTACGTACGGCTACGATTACGTACGTCGATTCGCACTACGATTACGTCGACATATATTTGAGATTTGGTTTTGTACGAAAGTACGCACGTCACACTTCGTATCTACGATCCGCATTGTGCCTCCGTCGGCCCGAAATTTCTAAATCTAACATAATAAGATTACGTCCGTACGCTCTCGTAAGTCGACTTTGCTTATGATTACGTACGTACGTTCGTAAGTCGACTCGCTACGAATCCGATTCCGTCCGCCCTATTTACGCATTTCCGTCCGTTACGATTTTACATATCGACTACGGTTATTTTAATTATGTATGTTATGTTTCCGCTTTACATACTCGGTACATCTTCGTGCGACCCCCTTGCTTCTCGGGGGGCGTGTTACATGCCCGCGGGTACGAACGCGCGCGCGTGATACGCCGCCGATTTAGGTCATCGGTTTGTTGTTTGGAGAGCTCCCTTTGATCGGAGTCGATACTTTTGGTATATATTTTCTGTTGTATCTATGTTCTGTATATATATGATCATTTGGGTACGGCGGGGCCACGTCCGTCTTCGATTACGTTACGTATGTTAGAGGCACGTAGACATGTTTGTGGGATATGGGTTGTCAGCTTTTCGGTAAGTATGTGCGAGTTTGCGACTTTGTACGATATAATAGCCCTAACGGCACGTACGGTTTCGGTATGTATGTACATATATGTATGTTGGTGCGACGCACCTTATATCGGTATGAATTTATGTACGTTAAGCGGATTAGCAATTTGGTATGTCGGATACGGTAGGTAGGTACGTATGGGTGTCCAAGTAGGACACCGATCACGGCCCACGGGGTTGGGTCGTGACAAAAGTGGTATCGAGCGGTCGGTTCTCGGAATGTCGCGAGGCCGTGTCTAGTAGAGTCTTGTTTATCGGTGTGTTGGGCCCCACATCTATAAACGGGAGGCTACGGACATCTAGGATGTTATGTTACCCTTTGTTGAAATCTTAGATCGTGCGATAGAGCTGTATTGTTAGGATGGCTCCTCCAACGAATGCTTTGTGTCTACGGCGAGGCTCCGAAAAGAGCATGCGTCGGAATTTTGGGAAATTATTTCGACCCTCTCCTTGCGGTGATTGTAGGATAAAGATGAAGAGGGCC
The DNA here is from genome assembly GCF_029784015.1 of Lycium ferocissimum. Taxonomy (NCBI): domain Eukaryota; kingdom Viridiplantae; phylum Streptophyta; class Magnoliopsida; order Solanales; family Solanaceae; genus Lycium; species Lycium ferocissimum. Next base: position 76,384,036 of record NC_081345.1, read on the forward strand.
GCTTCTGATGATGGAGATGGGGGTGCCAAGAAGGCCCCCAGGATGTCACCGGGGCCGAGTAGGCGGAGCCCCAGTTACTCGATTGAATCGGACCCTTCGGAGGATCCCCCGGAGGATAGTTACGATACGGATCCGTCGGAGGACCCAGCTACTATTCCTCCAGAGTCTCCGATCCCTGGAGCAGAGGATCCCGTGGAGGATGGCTATGATACAGATATCTCGGAGGATCAGGCGATGACCCCTCCAGAGTTTCTTACCTCCGCGGAGGAAGATAGTTATGAGGCAGATCTATCGGAGCCTTCTTCCCACGGGACGACGGAGGAGAGGATTTCCTACGGTACGCCGATTGTTTACGAAAGTGAGCATGTCGGCCGGCTACCTCGGAGAGTGCTATGGATTTCTCTTTGATCGGTCACTGTGGCGGGATTTGTCTGATCATCCACTCGATACCCCCTCCGATTCAGATGCGGGTAATAGCGGAGGCCAGGTAGGTAGGGAGCAGACAGACGAGGACGATAGTGGACACACCTCTCACGACAGCTCCCCAGGTCAGACCCGAAATTGGTTATTTTATAAGTATATGAGCTTTCTAGAATTTCCTATGTATGTACGATTTCTGTAAGATATTTATCCGGTAACAGTAAGGGCGAGATGACTCCGCCGTATGTATAAATCTAGAAACCCCGGGTGGCGGATGATTATGAGTACAAGTGGCAGTAGATGTTGAGGAACTTTGAAGGGCAATATGGTAATTGTGTAGTTTGGACCGGGGTGGGACCCGCTACAACAATTTCTGAAAAATTTATTAAGACGCAGAATTGCCCTAAATTACGTGGCAAAGATCGTGTGGGGCATTTGACGCAGTGATATTATCGATAACGCGCCAAAATGCATAAAAGTTTCGAAGTTAAGCGTGCTGAGACCAGAGCAATCCTGGGATGGGTGACCCCCGGGAAGTATATCAAGAATTATTTACAAATATGGATGGAGACTAAATGAGAAATTGGGGTAACTTAAGTAGGATGACAAGGAAATTTCCATAAGTCTCTGAGGTATAGTAAAGGTAGTTCGACTCGGTCGCGATTACGTACGTTATATTTACGCGCCCCTACTTTCGGTGGAGTTACGTTTACCATAACCCCGTGCTTCTGAATCTGATTACGTTTTTGTTTAATATATCTCTGTGCGTTCTATTCCGATCGTAATTCTGTCCGATACACTTCGGTACGTCTGATCCTGATTTCAAATCTGTCCGATAAATCTCTGTACATCTGACTCTGATACGAATCTATCTGATATATTTACGTATGTACGCACGATCACGGATCCGTCCGACATACGTCCGTACATCGACCTCGAGTGTGAATCGTCCGGTATATGTGTCTATACGTCCGCTCGACTCCAAATCGTCCGATGAATCTCTATATGTCGACTCCGACTCTAGATCCCGTCGATATACTTCTATGTGTGTACGATTCTAACTACGGATTTGTGTCGATTTTGATTATGGATTCGTCGATATGCTAATACGTACGCTCCGAATTTGAATTCGCTTAAGATAATCGCCAGAATATGATTTTGTCTGTCGTCGGATATAACTTCGTCTGACGTCCGTTTGATCTTCTGGTTCTGGTTAAGATTCTGTCCGCCGTATATCCGACTTATGACGGTACGAACAGCCCTAATACGGTGATATCGGAGAAAGACGGATGAAGTTGGAAAATGAAAGCCGTTACAAGTTCTTCGATCAAGTGTAAGTATGTAGATGGCAAGTAGACCTCCCCGACTGATTTTGATCTACCATGAGGTTGAATTAACATTCGAGGACGAATGTTTTAAAGGGGGGGGAGGATGTTATATCCCGCCTTTTTGCACAATCGGAAAATTCGAAATAATTGTGATTTATGAGAAAGGAGGCCATGTTTGAATTTTTCTTAGTAGGGGTGTGGCGAATATGGAAGCTTGAATGCGGAAACGTTGGAAAGGGCGTAAGGGCAAAGTTGGAATTTTGGAAATTGTGTTTCGGAAATTTCAAAACGAGATTTTAATGAATTGGGCTCAAAAAAAAAAAAAGATGAAAAATGAGGCCCAACTTTGGAGGGTGGCCGGCCATGCCATGCTTGGCCCAAGCCCACCAATTAGTCATGTGACTAATTATATTAAGGGATAAGTTTTCAAGAATCTTCAAGAAAAACAAAGAAAGAACAAGAAAAGAAAGAGAGGAGAGTGCACGGCCAAGAGAGAAAAAAGAGAAGAAAAAAGAAGAAAAATTCTTGGAGCTAAATCCTTGGTCCAAAAATTGTGATTTTCCTATATTTCTACTAAGTTCAAGATGCTCTCCAAGTTGGTATAATTTTTAAGGCAAGAAGAGCTTCTTTTGGCAAGTGGAAGAAATTGGAAAGGTAAGGATTTCATGCTTTTATTATGTTATGGAAGGTTTATGGATGTTAGAATAAGTGGAATGGTATGGAAATCATGGAATTGTGTTTGGGTATGTGTTAGCCGTGCATGTGTGTGTGTGTGTGTTGTGGCCGTGTATGTGCATGGTTGTGTATGGAAGATGTGTTGGATTTTATGTTGTATTTTAGTTGTGGTTATGATGAAATTCATGTTGAAAATGAAAGTAGAATGAATTGATGGAAGTTGGAAAAATAGGATGTTGGTTTGTGAGCCATGAGAAAAATTGAAATGAAGATGAATTGCTTTGTTTGATATGTTAGTTGTGTAGTTATGATCCTTGTATTGTAAGTATAGAAAAAAAATGATGTAAGTTTGTATGAAAATGGAATATGGAAGTTTATGTTGATTTGGTATGAGTTTATGAAATGATGGGAATGAAGTGTTTAAGGCATAGAATATGAATAAGGTTGATGAATTTGGATGATGGAAATGTGTTATGAACTTGTATGTTAAAGATTGGAGGAATTGGATAAATTGTGGTTTTGGTGGAAAGTTCGCATGCTTTGTATATTTTATGTATATCTTGTATATACGTGGTAGAAATGTTATGATATGTTTCCGAATAGAATTTGTAATGATCTCGATTAATATGTTGAGATTGAATTGGAAGTATGAAGTTGAAATGAGAATTATGGCATTATGTTGGAAAGTAGGCATATTGTGTTGATTGTTGTTGTTGTTGGTGATGTTGTTGGCTTATTGTTGGTTGTTTTGAGCCGAGTTGAATCTCGGGGGTGTCATATTTACGAGAGGAGGTCTTTGCTGAAATTTCGGTAGCCAAATGCTTAACCAAAGTTGAAATGTTGACTTGCATGAATAGTAGCTGGTAAGAGTGACCATTTGCGGATTTCGACGAAATTGGAAGTGAAGCCAAGCGAGCATAAGGCGTAATTGAGGTATGTAAAGCCTTGCCCTTTATTCTTTGGCATGTTACGAGTCGACGGGCTTGAAAGCGAGCCTCGGTTGTACTACGCTTCTCGGAATTCGAGATTGAAAATAGCCCAAAATCGCTCGGTAAGATTGAATTGTTTACCTTTCCTTTGTCGGCAAAGCGCCTATAAGTATGCATAACTTCCATAAATGGAGTCGAAACACTCTAAGATGGTTATGGACGACTCCCTAAGGTTTATTATCCATACTTTACGTATTTCACCATGGTTGGGTCCGAGGTGGGCCCACAAAACCCCGATACTCCGGTATGACTCAAATTGAGCTATTTACTCGTTCTTCATAGGTAACTCTTAATTATGTTCGTCCGCCGACTAATAAGTAATTTGACCATGTCTTTACGAATCTCGAACATTATTCGACATCGTAACGATTACGAACATTACGTTCGATATAATCCGACCATTCGATACGATACATTTTACGAACTATTTCGGTTCTATTAAGTACGTATGTCGGTCCGTATGCATATGGTTTCTCATTTGTACGTTCGTGGATGCCTCGATGCTTCCTTCCTGCGCCGGGCCGGGTTACGTAATTCGTGCACTTCCCACTTGCATTGTTCACCGCGTCCCTCGGATTGTGCGGGCGGGATACGTACGTATACGATATGATGCGGTTATGATGCGATTACGTGATATTATGGGGATGGCGGCCGGGATGGCATTTGATACGATTACGTACGTCCACCGCGTCCCGTACTACGAGGCGGGTTACGTTACCGCGTCCCTTATTAAAGGGCGGGATACGTACGTATGTGATTGAGATTTGATATACGGTATGTACGTACGTATATGATTATGACTACGCATGCATGACTACGTACATTATACGATTCGCACGTACGATTCGGACTACGATTACATCGACATATATTTGAGATACGGTTTTGTACGAAAGTCTGTACGTCACACTTACGTATCTACGATGCATTGTGCCTCCGTCGACCGAAATTTCTAAATCTAACATAATAAGATTACGTACGTACGCTCGTAAGTCGACTGCGCTTATGATTACGTACGTACATACGTAAGTCTGACTCCGCTACGAATCCGATTATGTCCGCCCTATTTCTGCATTTCCGTCTGTTACGATTTTACATATCTGACTCTGGTTATTTTAATTATATATGTTATGTTTCCGCTTTACATACTCAGTACATCTTCGTGCGACCCCCTTGCTTCTCGGGGCCGTGTTACATGCCCACGGGTACGACGCGCGCGTGATACGCCGCCGGTTTAGGTCATCGGTCTGTTTTGTTTGGAGAGCTCCCTTTGATCCGGAGTGATACTTTTGGTATATATTTTACGTTGTATCTATGTTACGTATATATATGATCATTTGGGTACGGCGGGGCCACGCCCGTCTTCTGATTCTGTTCTGTATGTTAGAGGCCTGTAGACATGTTTGTGGGATATGGGTTGTCACTGTTCGGTAAGTATGTGCGAGTTTGCGACTTTGTCTGATATAATAGCCCTAACGGCTTCTGTACAGGTTTCAGTATGTATGTACATATATGTATGTTGGTGCGACGCACCTTATATCGGTATGAATTTATGTACGTTAAGCGGATTAGCAATTTGGTATGTCGGATCTGTTAGGTAGGTACGTATGGGTGTCCAAGTAGGACACCAGTCACGGCCCACGGGGTTGGGTCGTGACACCCATCTTATCACATCATCATATCATCATATCATCATACATATATATATATATATATATATAGCGTACCCGGCCCTCTAGTGAGGGACTCGGTGAACAATGCAGAGAAGTTGCACGAATACGTACCCGGCCCGGGACTCGGTGAAAGATGCATTGAGGCATCCACGAAAGGAGTAGTGACAAACCATATGCATATAAAACATCATCATAGACTCAATGAAGTAGTCTAAACGGAATGTCATTTGAAAATCGGACCATTGTTATATCAAATACCTTTCGGACGTTATTCGGAAACATAGCATATATCATAAACGTATTAACAAAACCATAGGGATCATAGTCATATGCCAAACCAATCCGAGTACGCCTCGGAAGGTTACGAACATTATTCACTTTTGAACTTTCTACGAACAAATCGAAGCGATCCGAGCCTTTCTGTGAAAGTTACGGACGTTCGTAGTTTCGGAATCGTTTGGAAACAAAACTCATTTGAAAACAAAACCTCTATGCAACTTTTGAAATTTAACTATACAAATGACATAAGGACCATGATTTGACCGCATTAAGAATACGAATATCAAGAAGCCAATAAGAATCATGAACATGCTCGGATCACCAGAATAGAATTACCTCGAGATTCGTGTCATAACTTACTTTCAACTAAGACATGCCAAAGAAGGAAAGGTTGAGCTTTACATACCTTAGCCGCTTCCTAAGCTAATCCGAACTTGCGTCTCGACTTCTCACGATCTACAATAATGTCGTTAGGTATCAACTATTAGCCATAACACTTACGAATCCAATTCCAAATTAACACTTTGTAATAAATTTCGGCGATTTCCCCTATAACTCCGACATCCCCGAGAATTCAACTCGGCCAAATCATAACAACCAAACCAACAACCATACCAACAATATCCATAAGTGATTCAAAACGCATTCTAACATCGATAATTCCTTTCTACACAATTCGACAACATTTCATTTATATTCAAATAAACTACATATGATCAATTCAATACCAATGCTCTCAAGTTCAAATACCAATCCAAGGTCATTCAATTAAGATTCAAGAACATTTCAAACAATCCGCTCAATGATCAAACAAGCCAAACCAATACGTGCTTTTCACCCGCAACCATTCCAATTCAACAAGAACACTACCAACACCTTTCTTTCTTCCACATTCATAAATTATGTCAACAATACATACGTTTACAACTTCATTTTCATAAATTCAAGAAACCATATCAAGATCACATTATCTTCCAGTTCAGCCCACACGATTATAACCTTAACTTGGACCATTAAGACTCCATTTTACATCATAGAATTCACAACGACGACAACCAAAATACTACATAAAATTTGCCCATCATGTTCTACCAAAACAACCCCTACACGGCCAAGTCTTCAACATACATAATTCCTTGAAGTCCATTAATTTCTACACATTCTACCACACACACAACCATCCATAATACACAATCCAAACATGCTAAATAAATTAATCCTTCACTCCTATATAACCTCACATACACACGGCACACACAACATACCACAACTTACCATGAATTTCATTCATCTTCCCACTCCACAACACACACAAACATCCATAACATATTAAAAGAGGATTGAACCTTACCTTTTTCCATTCAACATCTTCATTCGGCTAGGCTTGTGTATGGCAAGAACGAACGATTTTCTTGCTCCAACAACTACTCGACGTTGACGAGGGCCTTCTAATGAGTAGAAAGACTAGAAGAGAGAAATTTTCCACAATCAAGATTGAGGGGCAAGCTTCGGCCAGCCCCTTGGCCGAGCTCCCTCTCTTTCTTTTCTTTCCTTTTTCTTGAATTTTCTAGACTTGCCAAATGATGAAGTGTGTCTAATATTTTCATCACTTATACATATATATATATATACAAGTGGTGGCACATGGCCATGCACATGACCGCCCCCCCCCCCCCTTTTTTCTTTTTTCCAATTTTCTTCAATTTTCTAGAAATTTCTTTAAATTACAAAAGATGAATAAGTCTTGCATAGCAATCTTTGTATACATATATGCATACAACTTCCACAAATATGTAGTGTACACATGTGCCATTTCATGGCATAAAAATATTGGCCATATTAGGGGGGGCCCACGGCTACTTTGGCCTTTTGGCCATTTCATGAAATATTTTGTTTCCACCCTTAGCCCTTAATTTTTTCTTATTCCAAATTTATCCTTAATGCTCCATACCAATAAAAAAAATGAACATACAACTTATGCATTCCGAAAAAAATATCACCTTGTCCTTAACTTTCCGCCATTAACTCGGAATATCCAAATGTACAAAATGCGAGGTATAACAAGCGGACTGCTATTTATAAGCCAAAACGGTAGTCAAATCAGATTTTCTTCCGAATATCACTCGGGAACATATCAAACCGAACTTCAGAAGCCATAGTCACGTATCAAAGTCACATGCACAAAAATCCTCATTCCAGACTCAACAGTTAAATAAGTAGTCATACTCGGGGGTCGGAAAGATAGTCATATTAAATTCTTTCAAAAATAGTTCGTTAGAACCTAACATAGAAAGTCGGGGGACCCACGGACGAGCGTCAACCCCAATCCGGGCCCGCCTATTAAAATTAAGGTCATTACTCGTCATGAAATCATTTGCGAAGATATCAAAGCGATCCGAGCCCTTTCTTGAAAGTTACGGGCGTTCGTAATTTCGGAATCGTTTAGGAACAAAACTCTTTTGAAAACAAAACTTTTATGCAACTTTTGAAATTTAGTCATACAAGAGACATAAGGACCATAATTCGACTACATTACGAATACGAATATCAAGAAACAATTAAGAATCGTTTACGAGCTTATCAAAGCAATTCGGTTAACATCATGAAAGTTACGGACATTTTTAGACATAAGATCCTTTCGGAACAAACTGTTACACAACATTTCAAATCCAATCATATCAAAGACATACGGATCGTAGCTTGACCATATTAAGGATGCCAACATCACAAAGAAAATATGAATCATAAACATGGTCGGATTTTACGAATAGAATTACCCCCAAGGCGCATAACATATCACAACTTACTTGCGCCTAGGACATGCCAAAAAGAAAGAAGGATAAGCTTCACATACCTTGATTGCTTCCTAAGCTAATCCAAACTCAAGTCTCGGCTTCTCAAAATCTACAACACGTCATTAGACACCAAACATTAGTCATAGGCACCTCGGAATCCCATTTTAAGCTCACACTTTATTTACAAAAATTTGGGCAGCATTTTCCCTGTAAATTCAACACCTCGAGAATTTAACTCGGCCAATTCTTCAACAACAATACCAATAACCATATAAACAACATCAATAACCAATTCAAAACGCATTCTAATATTAGTAATTCTTTTCCATATAATTCGACAACATTCCATTCATTCAATTCGACTACATACGTTCAAACCAACATCGATGCCCACATATTCAAATACTAATCCGAGATCATTCAAATAAGATTCAAGAATGCTTCCAACAATCCACACAATATTCAAAACAACTCAACCATTATACTACCTTACCCGAAACTTCCAAATGCCATAAAAACAACAACAACGACATTTCTTTCTTCCAAATTCATCCACTACTTCAATAATCCACACGTTCACAACATTAATCTCATAAATACAAGAAACTATATTAAGATCACATTAGGTTCCAAAACAGCCCACAAACGATTATAACTTCAATATGAACCATTAAACTTTCATTTGCATCATAGAACCCACAACACAACAACCCAAACACCAAATAAAATTTGTCCTTCATTCTTAACCAACACCACATATATACGGCCAAATCCACAACAATTACAACTTCAACTTAAATCATTCAATACCTTCATTCTCATCACATAATCCATGACAACAACAACCAAAATACTAAGTAAAATCAATTTGCCATAACTTGCCAAAAACAGCCCCTACACGGCCAACATCAACATATATAAATTCTCAAATTTTCATCCATTTCTACACACTACAACCACACTCAAACATGCTAAATACAATTAATTCATCATTCCTACACCAAAGCAACATGTACACGGCTACAACTTCCACACCACAATTTCATGAATTTCATTCTTTTCCACATATCACAACATGTACAAATCACTCACAACACATGAAAGAAGATGGAATCTTACCTTTCTCCACTTCACTTCTTCATTCGGCTGGAGGTGTGTTTGGCAAGAAAGAAGAGTTTGCTTGCTCCAACAACTATCCCATGTTGATAAGGACCTTCCACTTAGTAGAAAAGCTAGGAGAAAATAATTTTTCTTTGTCAATTCTTGGACACCAATTTTCCTTGGTCATGGCCGAACCTCCTTTTTTTTTTTCTCCAAGGTTCTACATTTAATTCTAAGGGGTGGAGAATGATGAAGATGACTTAATGGTCATATTTTACTACATATATAATTTAGCCATGTGGCCCATGGCCCACACCCCACACATGGCCACATATGGCCATTTTCATGAAATAACTAGTTTTCAAAATTTCACTTCTAGCCCATAATTTTCATCAAATACCTAACTTTCCATAATTCACTTTTGACCCCAAATTTTTCTTATTCCAATTTTACCCTTAACACTCCATGCCAATGAAAAGATGAATATGCAACTTATGCACTTTTAACAAAATCGAAAGAAATTACAACCTTGTCCTTAACTTATCATGACTAACTCGGATTATCCCAATGTACCGAAATACGGGAATAAGTGTGGCACCCATCCTAGTATTTCTTCACACCCATAAACAGGGCTTAATACTATAATCGTATCCACCTCACCGCATGACACGGTAAGTTGTCTGACAATCCCTAGGACGAATCTCCCTCCGAATTAGGGGTCTCGATACCACTTTTTTTGGCCTTTTTAATTCTCACGACCCAAATCGATGGGCCGTAACAAGTTAGTCGACCTTGTAAATACTTGGTTAACGCCAAGCACTCCCGCTTTTAAGTATTCTTATAGCAAACACATACGACTATCCCGGGCCCACATACTATGGTAAAGTGTAATCGAGCTATCCGCTCTCCCGAACAATCAACATAAGAGACATAAATAACCGGCAACTCCTAGTGCCAACGAACACAAGACCAACACATACATATAGACATAGCACTGAGAGTAACAGCGTGAGTCGATTTGGCCGCCACACACTTATACTGACAACAAAATACATGCCCATAAGGCTAATCTCTTCATCTTTTCGTCGATCTCCGATTACCTACGGAATATCACCACTACATATCACTCTCTACGTACCTCTATGGAGTACAAGCGCAGAAATGACGGGACAAACCGATGGGCCGGCCCGACACTACCGGCCAAGCACCCTATGCTACCCATATATGTACGTAACCGAATAGCATACCAACGCACATATAAACATAAACACCGAGAGGCTCGGACACATATATCAACAACAAAATACACGCCAACGAGCGTACCGGAACTTTACATATCACTTTGCGACCGCCGGAGTACAACGAGGGGAGGTCCTACTGCTGTGAATCGTCCGACTGGCTACCTAATCCTGCGGGCATGAACACAGCGTCCACAAGAAGGGACATCAGTACGAATAATTTACCGAGTATGTAGGGCATGAATCGTAACATAGTAAGGGATGTAAAGTATGAATAATAACAGAATGGAAATATAGAGCATATCGTGAGATAAAAAAGTAACCTGTACATATGAGTGCCTCTTAGGGCGGAACCCATGCATGCTTAGCTTTCTTTGAAAAATATTTTTTGTTCATATATACAGAAAATATGCCGAGGCGTCGGCTCCGATCCATTTAACCACATGTGTCCCGCGTCCGGGATGATAAGTTACACCAACCGATCGGTGGTCATGCGTATATAACGCGCCACTCCCTATATATATATATATATATATATATATATATATATATATATATATATATATATATATATATATATATATATATATCAGCATATATCATATGCGAGAGCCCAAGGAAGGTTATGTCTCTATCGGAGTGACGTAAGGTCGGTAACCTCCGATTATACTATGGAATAATCATGGTCACTTTGTCTCACCTTGAAGGAACAATTATTATAAGGTGAGACTATCAATGAAGAATAACATCAAGAGAAAACATAAAATAGGATTATAAATCTCATAAGGCATCAGTTCATATACTTTGGAATCTTTAAAAATAGTCATCATCCATGAATAAAATTGAGAAATCAAGAAATAGCTCAACATTCTTATATCGTCATTGAAATCCTAAACTTGGAACCTTTAAACATGAAATCGTTCTCATCATAGTCATCATAGAAAAATATTCTCATCTTTGGCATCATTGTCATCATGATAAAAACATGTCCATCATTGTTGTCTTAAGAGCTTACAAAATCATAAACCTCTGTATTGGAAAAATACGGGCATTTTGGAAAACATTTACGGGTTATCGGGAAAGGAATCATGCCTTCAAATCATAGACTTCTAACTTTTGAAAACAAAGAAGTTATGGAAGCATTTATGAAATCATAACATAGGAATCATGCCTTTGAAAGAAAGGGACGAGCCTTAACATACCTTTTTGGTCGCCTTAACTTTAACTATTAACGCTTGGCCTCCCAGGCTCGTAAATCTATATTCAAGAAAATTTATACTATTGTTAGACTCATCTTCATAGGCCTGTCTTAAGCCCTCAAACTAACTCTTTCTAGAATCTGCTGAAATTTCGGCAGCATCTCCCTTGTTTATATGCCTAGCCCGAAATTATAGTTCAGCAACCAACAACAACAACAACAACGACAATAACATCATTTCCAACACCAATATGTACCCTAAAACATCCCACACGATGTTTTCAAATTTCCACAACCAACCAACTCGCTATACAATTATTTAACGACTTTATCTCCGCAAATAAACCAAAATTAACATTAATAATAGGAGATTCATACCTTATTCTTATTAAAACAGCGATATCTTCAATATCCACCTTGAATCCACCGCAAAACCATACTAGAATCACATCCATGCGTTTATCCGAGCTTCGATTAATACTCCATCGCTTGAAAATTGTTTACTTTGTGATCTCCTCTCTCTCTCTCTTCAATTTTCTGGAATTTTCTGGGCAAATCTGGTTAAAAAAAAGGGGTTTTTACCCTTTATATAGGGTCAAATTCGGAGTCACTGTAGCAATTTACTGTAGCAGTACTGTAGCACGCGTTTCTGCTCTGTCAGCTGAACTTGTAACATCCATAATTCTCTACTCCGATCTCCTATCGACGAGCGGTTTATTGCGTTGAAAACTAGACTCGACGAACTTCATTTTAGGCTTTTGTTTCACCTTGAAACACTTCATATGCTAAGAGATATTCGTCCCCCAAATTTGACCAAAATTTTCACACAAAGCATTACCCATCCTTTCTCCAAAGTCGTACTACTTCATTTCTTCCGCTCATTTCCTTATAAAACCTTCCGGTATACCTTATATACATCCTTAACTCATTAAATATATTTAATAATGCTTGCTCCTTATATTCCAAAACTAGTTTTACTTAACCATAACTCAACGTACTTATGCTTCAAATTGATAAGTGCTTCTTCGAAGATACGGGGTGTAACAAAAATTGCCCTTCACATTTTGTCTAAAGTTCCAACAAACTTAATTTCCTTGGTTCACTTTCCCTTCGATCCTTCCATAGCTTATTATATAAGCTTAAACCCTCATAACCATAAGATAAACACGTATAATCTCATATGCCTCCTGAAAGGTATCTCGAATCTCAAAATACAAAACTACGGGGTGTAACATTCTCTCCCTTTTAAAACCATTCATCCTCGAATGTTGTGGTTAGAAATCCACGACGCTTTCATTGATTTTGTGAAGAGATTGCCCTTCTCCTGGACTGCTATCGCCTTATCTTTTGAATAATGTTGGTCAGCCTCTTCTCGTTTCCTCTTAGCTCTTTATTGAACTATTTCATAAATTTTGTAGTCTTCTGTTCTTATGTATACAATCAGAAATCAACTAATACTTGGTCATCGTTCTCCTTCCACTAAGGTAGTTCTGACCCGCAATAGGTGTGGCTACCCATTGACCTGCGAGTACCTCTTTTTACTTGCTGGGAGACAATCCTCTCCTTCAACTATGGCACCTTCCTTTGCTTTCTTCTTTAGTGCTAGTTTGGGCTATCCCTTCTTATACTCGTCGATCCCGCATACGCACCACATCATCTCTTTGTAGTCCATTGATCAGACCCTTGATTTCCTTATAATCTCATCATAGTTACTTTCACAATAGTATTTTATTGCCGATGAATCCCTATTCTTAATGGTTACTTACCTCGACTATCCATTCAAATTCTCCTCCAAAACCAACAATAACAATGTCTTCAACACAATCTCTTAAATACGTATACTCATAATATTTCCTTGTAGAAGAGTAACACTTATGATAAGCTAATAATCATAGTTCAAACTAATTCATGACTCCAAATATCCTCGAACTCATATTGGAACTTTTCCTTTACCTTCTTCTCCTCAATTTTTGCAATGTAGACCTATAAGTATAAAACTAAGGTAAAATCTTACTTTACCACAACTTCCTCCCAATATGGGCACGCTTATTCTTGATTTCCTCATGCAGTGATCATTTAATTAGCCTTTATTCTTCGTTGACTTTCTATTGCTGCCCTTACATCATTTTTATTGGCCATTTCTTTGCGATGATTGTTCATATAGTTGTATAATGCGTCGAAATTGAAAGGATGAATCAAACCCAATCAAAAGGGAAGAAGGATTAGGATTTCTTTGACTTTTAGGAAAAATTAAGGAAAACAGAACTCAAGGTGCAAGTACAATAAAAAAGCGATTCGATCCGGGAAAGTTTTCATCTATTTTGTATTTGTAGCATTTTTAGCGACATGGCCGAGTGGTAAGGCGAGAGGACCTGGGGAAATCCTTTCCCAGTTCAAATCCGGGTGTCGCCTGATCAACAAAAAACTAGAAATCTCTTCTTTTCTTCGTTGATATAACCGTAGCTTGAATGATTCCCAGGCCGAAGAGAAGCGGGCTGATTGATACTTGTTTGATTCTAAACATCGAGTACCGGGGTTTTTCTAAAAATTGTAAATATCCTTGCATATTTAGGCTTCAAGGAAATATTCGAATGCTAGAGGGGCTATCAAGACTTCGCAATTACCTTCTACTACAAATCAAAATTTTCTATTATTAATGCATTGTATAATATGGACCCTGGATTAGATTGGAGAGCCCGATAGGAAATCTAAATAGTTGTGGAAGGGCGGAAGATACTTTATTATGTACGAGGAACTCACGAAAATCTGCGAGTGCTCAAGCGTCCAATCAATTGAAATAAGAATCGACAAAAAGAATAGGACCTATTATTCCTATGTTCCATTAGTAACATTCCCTTGAGATGTTCTGCGGATTTTGCTTGTGTTTAATCTTTCCCGATTAGAAATCATATAGGAATTTCTTCTAAAATGAGCGAATTTATTTGATTGGTTTATTAATAGTCTTCGTTCTTTTTGACTTGACTGCGCCATTGATTCCACTATTATTAGTGAGGAATAATGGAACAATTCCTTTATATTTATAGAGATAGGGGACATAATTCATATGGATATAGTAAGTCTTGCTTGGGCTGCTTTAATGGTAGTCTTTACTTTTTCCCTTTCACTCGTAGTGTGGGGGAAGGAGTGGACTCTAAGGGTCCTACTAATTGAGTTAAGGAAGCAAAGCTGTATCAATATCAATTGCTTTCTAGATCGTTACGCAACACGTTTTGAACAAAATAAAATTTGAAATTCCATTGGACTCGGCTTGGAGTAATGTATTATAGGAATCATCCTCTTTCAATCAAAGAGCTATTTCAACAATTCCCATGTTTGTAGTTCGAAAGGAAGAGGATCCCGTGAAATTTATTCGAACCTAATTCTTCCAAAATTTTCTATTCCAATAAACGGCCTCTTACTAGGTGATACTGAGGAGGGTCGGACCCGGCATCGCTAGTGACTTATAAAATACACTCTAGTCCTTGACGATACTGCCATCTTACTACCCATAAGCCCATAGCCTTTATCTTTTGGACAATACCGCGCTGCCTATAATTACCCTTTTTGTTAAGATTCTCACTTCTTCTGGCACTCAGTTGTCCTTGGTATTCATTTCGTTCTTCTTCTTTGTCTGGATGACCTGCAAACCTTTCTTATCCTCTTTGTTACCCTTCAGAATATGTCACTGCATATTTAGATGCGGTCTAAATTTCTCCGGTACGTGCGATTCGAACCACGGTCTAGAAACATCATATCTCACATCAATGAGAATCATTCTCTTTGATTCGTTAATCCCCTAACTTTCCTATCATACTTTTTTTCCCATACCTGCCTCATACTATACTTATTTCCCAATCCATTTGCTTTCTCCTGATACATTCTCGATATATCAGTACATCTCAAACTTGGCTTCTCCAAGCTAATACATTTCTTCCTTTGAAATTTTAGGAATGTCACAATTAAGTTCAGGACTAAGTCTGCTCTTCCCCCCTTTTTAAGGATATTCTTATATACCAGTAACCTTTGAATATTAATCATTGTTGATAATCACCTGGTCTACCTTACTGATCCTTCCACTTCTTAGTTTATTATAATGCCGGAGTTCCTTTCGTCGCATGGTTCGACTTATTTCCCTTTCTGCTAGTTGAAGTCTAGTATTAAATCAAATGCTTATACATATTCGATCCAAAGAAGGTGCCTCCTTTGTTGTCTTTCCACTTCTTCTTTTTATGACTAGTAATTCCCCCGGCTAGTGAATTAATGGGGACGAGGGAATTCATTAAGCCCCTTTATGGAGTGTCCGATTATACCTCGCTCCTTTAACCCTAGTCTTTTCCCACGACCATCTTCTTAACACCCCTGAAATTCTTCTTGCTCTGGGTTCCCAATTCTTATTTACGTCTATATTATACCATTAAAAGTTAATATTCCACACCATCCATTCCTACGATTCCTCCTTTCACTTGTTTAGCTCATTTGTCCCGTAACTACTTGTCTGTATCATAGCTATGCATCGTAGTTCTTCTCGTGTCCTGCAGCTTCTTGTTCTTATCATGAAATCCTTACAAAGTACACTCTTTCCCATCTTCATTTGGTCAAGCCTTCATCTTTCTTTTTGCCGCTACAGCTAGTTCATATTTATAAATATTCCCCGTGTATCATTATTTCCTTTATGATCGAATCTCTATACTCTTTACAGCGGTTCTTATCCCATGTCACTGATATATTACCTCCTGGTCAGCTTTGTTAACTTATTATCCTGTCTCCTATCCGTGGTGATTGTTCGACTTCCTTCAACCAATCCGGTAATGTACCCTTCTTACTTTCCTCCTCAGGGGTCTTGAGTCTTTTTACTCCTAAGTGTTATTCTCCACTTGCCATTTTATAGCATTGGCCCTAGAGTTCACAGAATATCCTTTCAGAAGTGCAACTCCATCTATCTCTAAGTCATATTTTTAGAAGGGCTTCTTTGTTTCCGAGGTAATTATGGCATGTTATTATAACTATGCATTCACCTCTTCGGATGCCCCTCAAAAGCCAGAAACCCTTTAGCATCTTCGCAAAATCCTGCTTATTCTTTCCCAAGTCACATCCCACATATCAAAACGTGTTTTCAGGCCTTATACATTCGTCCTTTCATTCCACACTACCATACTCTTTTCCCTTCGTATTCTTACTTCTGGAATTCATCCGGATGGTCCTCTACCTTTACCATCGTCTTAAACTCTCTCTCTCAGAAGCTTTACTTAGCCCTCGTTAGCAACATACTTCCCTAGCTCACATTTCTCCTCTTCTCAGGGCATCCTAATCTTTTTACTCTTGTATACTCACTTTCTTCCTTTCCCTCATGTTATTGCATCAGTCTTATCCAATTCTAACCTTTAGAGAAAATAATGCCACTTGAACTTTAATACCCTGTTCAATCAGTACCTTTAACATATTGCAACGTCTATTATCGGGGCACACATACTGGTTAACGCAACCACGCTTAAGATATCGTGTACACCTTTTCTTAACACCTTACTTACAAAGTATCCCCAATACTACTTAAACTCGTCTTAATTCTGTAGGCATACGTCTTCTCTCTCTTTGCCAAGCCGGTCCGCCTTATCTCTCACAATCATCTAGAATCTCCAACGCGAGTTTCATACGCTTCTAATTTCCCTCTCAGTCAAGTTCCTCATCCTTCTCTTATGTACGGATCTGTGGGACTTCTTAGCACACTTCCCGAGGGTCACCCGTCCTAGTACTACTCTCTCCCAAGCACGCTTAACTTCGGAGTTACGATGGGATCCGCCGCGTGTCTTTGTATGATCGCATCAATCTGTCTCGCGTGACCTTTATCACATAACCTAAAACAAGTTAAAGTTCTAACGGATCCCAATAAAATTCCTGTAATGCATCTCCTCCAAATTGGAAAGATCCCTTTCTCTCCTATCCGAGCAATTGCTGGTTTAGCCTTCGGAGCCCCCAATAACAACCATCAATCAACACACAGGACTGTCTTCCATTCCTAAATTTAAGATTCCTAGTGGTAGCCAAAAACCTATTAGTCGCAGTTACCTATAAGTACTTTGGTTATCGGTTCCTCTGAAACTTCCATTTGTCAACTATTAATGATATCATGCAATAATTGTACACACATAAGAAATTTCAATAAAAGGCCTATATACATGTAGCCGGCCTGTCCTGATCTTGGTTTGGAGGGCTGTAAAGTGAAGTATCCTCATCAGCGTCCTCTCGCCATCTACTGGTCAGGCTCTCCTCATCTCTTCCACCCGAATCCGAAGGTTACGAATATCCTGGCAACTCTTGATTTACCGAAGGCCAAGATAAAGGGCTAGAATATTTGGGAATGCTCACAGGGGTAGCTGCCCTAACATAATGCTCCACCATAGGAGAAGCTAGAGGGGTCAACTCTGGTACCGCCTTGGGAGCCTCCTCCACCAGCTTCTCATAAGAACCCTCAGACGGGTTCGTCTCATAACTATCTTCCGACAGGTCCGTCTCATAACTATCTTCCGACGGGTCCTCCTCCATGGAAGTCATGAACTGCGGGGGATCGTCTCGATGTCCTTGGAAGGATCCGTCTAAATAGAATAGCTGGGACTCCTCGTACTCGGTCCTGGGATCTGGGGTCCTGAATCCATCCTGAGGGCCTTCCTCGTACCCCCACTATCTGAAGCTGATCTCTTCATCTCTTATCAAGCTGCACCTACCTACAGGAAAAGAGGGTTAGAAACGATCTTTCCTAGACTCTGGCTCTATCGCACGATCTAAGATAGAAGGAAAGGTCAATGATTTCTAAATACCCCGCAGCCTCCTGTTTATAAGTATGGCAAGCTTCACACCCACAAACAAGACTCTACCGGACACGGTCAGCAGACAACCCTAGGACGAACTGCTTTGATACCAATTTTGTCACGACCCAAACCAATGGATCGTGACGAGTTCCCGACCACTACTGAACAAGCACCCCTAAACTCGTACTTATCATATGCTGGCATAACCTGGTGGCCTATTTCTAACTCATATCTGAGCGATAGCATCTATTGTAAAATTTATCCAATGAACTCCTCCTTGAAAACTCAGAAGTTATATATATATATATATATAGGCATACGTGTAAAGGATGACAACACTGTCCAACATGGCCACTACATGTACTGAACATAAAATAGGAGACCACAAAGCTACATGACACTTCCACTATTTACAACTGTCTACAGACCTCTATGGAACATAAGCTTTAACAAGGCCCTGCCATACCCACATATCTACATAGCAAAATAGCATACCAAAAAGAGGCGTGACTCCCCGACCAACGGAGCACAACGGTGACGCGTGGGCGGGGATATCTAGTGGTCACGGATTCATCGGCGAGCTACCCGATCTCGCCGGGCATGAGCGCAGCGTCCACAAGAAAGAACATCAGTACGAATAGCGTACTGAGTATCTAAGGCATGAATTACAACATAATAAGAAGTATGGAACATAACATGAGATAAAGAGGTAACTTGTACATTTGATTGCCTCATAAGGCGGATATCATGCATGCTTAGCTTTTTCTTAGAAAAACATTTCTCGTACATGTATACACAAAATAGTAATGCTGCGGAACGTGCAGCCCGATCCAAAAGTATATCATATTGCTGCGGACGGAACGGCCTGATCCAAAAATATATTATATTACCGCGGAACGAACGGCCCAATCCATTTATCTCATATATCCCGCGTCCGGGACGATATCATAATATACCAAGAAGCGATGAGGTGGCTATGCGTGTATATATATATATATATACACACACACATATATTATATAAATAGCATGCATGAGAGCCCAAATAAACGTTATCACTTTATCGGAGTGATGTAATGTCGGTAACCTCCGAGTTATATTATGGAACAGTCATCATCGCTATATCTCACCTTGAAGGGATAATAATCATAAGGTGAGATCAATAACAATAAATAAAATCAAGGGAGCCATGAAATGAACTCGATAGTCTCATCATAGCATTTAAAATCATAAACTTTGAAACTTCTAGGAATAGGATCATCATCATCATCATTGTCATCTTGAAAACATAATCATGTTTAGCGTCATAAGAAAATTTAAGAATCATGAGTCTCTAGCTTGTGGGGATAGGGACATCATGGAAGATATCTATAAGTTCACAATAAAAGAGTCATCATTGAAAACATCTTATTTTTCATGTCTTAAAAACCTTAAGAACCAGGAACTTCTAGCCTTTCGGGAACAAGAATGTTATGGAAGACATATATGGAATCATAACGTAGGAATCATGCCTTTAGAAAGAATGGGACTAGCCTTAACATATCTTTTAGTCTCCTTGGTGATTCAACATTTATACTTCCAAGCTCGTAAATCTACTTATGAACCATTAGTACTATTGTTAGGCTCAATATCATACGCCCATCTCAAATCCTTAATTTAATTCTATTTAGAATCTGCCAAAATTCAGGCAGTATCTCCCCTGTTTATATGCCTAGCCCGGAATCACAATTTAACAAACAACAACCACAACAATCATACCAATATAAAAAACAACATTACCAACACCAATATACGTCATAAAACATCCCACATGATGTTTTCCAAATTCTTCAACTAACCAACTCATTATTAGACAGTTTAATCATTTTACCTCCGTAAATGAACTGAAACTAATATTAATAAGGAGAGATTCATACCTTACTTTCTCTAATATTGCAATATCTTCACTTTCCATCTTGAATTTGAGCCAGAACTCGTCGCTATATGATTTTATAATCGTAACTATACGCTATCTGGACCAGAATCTAGAGATTATACTTGATTTGCGTTAAAATTTGGTGTGTAGAAGTTGGTGGAGGATTCCAGAAATTTGGAGAGGTTTTCAGGGGTGGCTTTGAAGAAAATAAGGGGGTAACTTTGAAGAAAATAAGGGGGTAACCCCTTTTTATAACATTTTATGCTCGGGTTGCACAGTCCTAAAAATTTCTTAGCACGTTCGCGCTGAGTTGGCCCTTGGTCTTCTGCGCTTTCGGGCAACTCCCTGGCGCGTTCGCGTAGACCATTTTCCTGGCCTGCTACCCGACTTGTAACCCCCGTATCTCCTTACTCCAATACCGTATCGATGAGTGGTTTGCTGCATTGGAAACTAGACTTCGTGAACTTCACTTTAGGCTTTTGTTTTGCCTCAAAACTCCTTGAATACTAAAAGATATTCTTCCTCCAAGTTGGGCCAAAATTGCCCTTCACATTTTCTCTAAAGTTCCAACAAATTTAATTTCCTTAGTTCACTTGCCCTTCGATCCTTCCGTAGCTTATTATATGAACATAAACCCTCATAACCATAAGTTAAACACGTATAATCTCATATGCCTCCTGAAAGGTAGCTCGAATCTCAACATACAAAACTACGGGGTGTAACACATTGGGCGAAAAATTCCGCTATGTCTTTCTTCATACCATCCCACCAATACACTTCTTTAATATCATGATACATTTTTGTTGCGCCCGGATGAATAGAATAGCGAGAATAATGAGCTTCCCCCATAACCTGCTGATGAAGTCCTGCAATATTAGGGACACATATTCTACCTCGATATCTGAGAACTCCATCTCCTGTAATCACAAAGGGTGCCTTTTCTTTCTGAGGAGCCGTATCTCGATAATGAGCTAAAGTAGGATCCTCATACTGACGCTCCTTTACCTCAACTACCAAAGATAACATTGTTGTATCCTGGATAGTGACTCCAACATCATCTGAGTCCAACAACCGAACTCCAAGGCTATCCAACTGACAAACTTTGCGAGCCATCTCTCTTTTCTCTTGCTGCAAGTATGATAAACTACCCATGGACTTACGACTAAGAGCGTCAGCTACCACATTTGCCTTCCCAGGATGGTACAGAATATCAACATCATAGTCTTTCAGTAGCTCTAACCATCGTCTACGCACAAGTTGAACACCTTCTGCTTAAAGATATACTAGAGGTTCTTATGGTCGGTAGAGATATCAACATGAACACCGTATAGATAATGCCTCCGCATCTTCAGGGCATGAATTACATCAGCTAACTCAAGTTCATGGGTCGGGTAATTCTTCTCGTGCTTCCTCAATTGCCTAGAATAATAGGCAACAACCTTACTGTGCTGCATCAACACACAACCCAACCCAACACCTGAAGCATCACAATAAATCACATAGCCATATGTTCCCTTTGGAAGTGTCAGAACGGGTGCTGAAGTCAACTTATCCTTCAGTGTCTAGAAACTCCGCTCACAAGCGTCTGTCCACTGAAACTTAGCTGAATTTTGGGTAAACTTTGTCAATGGAGCTGAAAGAGAAGAAAACCCTCTACGAACCTCCTGTAGTAACCTGCCAAACCCAGGAAAGTAAGTATTTTTGTTGGTGTCGTGGGTCTTGGCCAAGTCTTTACAGCTTCAATCTTCTGAGTATCAACTTTAATTTCTTCATTTGAAATAATATGATCAAGGAAAGCCACAAAGTTCAGCCAGAACTTACATTTAGAAAACTTCACATATAACTCTCTATCCCGAAGAACTCTAAGCACCGCACGTGGATGATCTGCATGCTCAGCCTTTAATAGTGAGCAAACTAAAATGTCATCTATAAATACAATCACAAACAGATCTAACCAAAATGTCATCTATAAATACAATCACAAACAGATCTAGAAAAGGTCTGAATACTCAGTTCATCAAGTCCATGAATACAGCTGAAGCATTAGTCAACCCGAATGACATAACATGAAACTCAAAGTGTCCATATCTAGTCCTGAATGCCATCGCTGGAATGTCTTTCTCCCTTATTCTAACCTGATGATACCCCGATCTTAAGTCTATCTTCAGAAAGCACTTAGCATTCTGCAACTCATCAAATAAATCATCAATCCTCGAAAACGGATACTTATTCTTTATGGTCACCTTATTTAGTTGCCTATAATCAATACATATTCGTAAGGACCCATCTTTATTTCTTGCGAATAATACTAGCGCTCCCCACGACGAGGTACTAGGCCTAATAAAGCCCTTTTCAAGTAAATCCTCAACTATTCCTTCAATTTCTTTAATTCTGCTGGTACCATTCTATATGGAGGAATGGATATTGGCTGAGTATCTGGTCATAGATTGATAGTGACATCAATTTCTCGCTCCGGTGGAATGCCCGAAATTTCATCTGGAAACACCTCTGGGAACTCATTAACCAGAGGAACGGACTGAAGGGTCGGTGACTCTACTTGCACATCCTGAACCAGAACCAACTGATAAATACACCCTTTCTTAATCATCTTGCTTGCCTTAAGGTAGGAAATAAACCCACCCCTCAGTAAAGCCGCACTACCCTTCCACTCTAAAACTGGCTCATTTGGGAATTGGAATCGAACCATCTTCGTTCTACAATCAAAGTTAGCATAACAAGAAGTCAACCAATTCATACCCATAATAACATCAAAATATATCATATCTAACTCAATCTAGTCTGCTATAATATGACGGTTACAAACTATAACTACACAGCCTTCATATACTCGCTTAGCTATAACTTGGCCACTAACTGGCGTAGATACCTCAAAAGGTTTAATCAACTCTGGCTTTATTCCAAACTTACTAGCAACAAACGGAGTAACATATGACAAGCTGGAACCTGGGTCAATCAATGTGTATACATTATAGGAGGAGACTAATAATATACCTGGAGACTAATAATATACCTGTAACAACATCAGGAGATGACTCACGATCCTTTCGACCAGCTAATGCATAAATACGGTTTTGAGGACCGCTCGAACTGGATGCTTAGACTGGGCACATCATGGCAAAGGTGGCCTCATCTGACCCGAATCCTGTCTATACTGAGAACTCGAAGCCCTGGAACTCTGATCCACTCCAGAATAAGAAGGCTGATCAAATCTCAGACACACGGAAACTACGGAGGTGCACTTGCCGCAAAATGGGCTGGATATCGAGAATACTGCTACCTTTGACCTCTTCTAAACCCACCGACAATATCTAAGGATCTATCCCTCTTACCATGACCTCGGTCATGCTCACACTCTGTACTTCACTGGCGCTTACGATCTTCCAGATTCTATGCATACGCTTGTATGCAAGAAATAGCCATACCTGGCTATAACGCAGTTGTCGTTCACTCATCAATCAGATGTGGTCCTAAACCGATCAAAAAATGATGAACTCGATCCTCCATCTCAGCCACTACAGCTAGGTCATATCTAGCCAAAGAATCAAAGAACACCTATACTCTCGAACGCTCATGCTGACCTGCTGAATAAATAAAAACCTATCAGCTTGAGCCCGTCGAACCTCTGGTGATAAATAATGGCAAATAAAGTCCTCTGAAAACTCTTGCCAGACTGCTGGAGGAGCATTCTCTCCCCTAGATAACTCCCAAGTCTGGTACCACTGCGCTGCAACATCACGGAGCTTATAAAAAGCTAACTCTACTGACTCAACCTGATTAGCATGCATGACCCTTAAAGTCCTCTGAATGCTATCAATAAAATCCTGAGGTTCCATGTTCGGCCTCAACCCGAAAAATTTTGGGGGATGTAAACCAAGAAAATCCTTGACTCTCGCACTAATAACTCAGTCTGCCTGATTAAAACCAGCTCCCTGACGTCGAGCCTGACTGGCTACCAATCTATTCAATAATGCGTTTAGCATCCCACATATCCTGACCTGGTACATCTGGCTGAGGAACTAAAGGCATTGGGGCAGGTGCGGGGAAGGGGAGCTCGGCGGCACCCCTCTAAGCTCCTCTGGTACAGGCAGGATATGCAAAGTTTGAGATGGGGTCTCACTCTGAGACTCGCCCTGGGCCCTAGTAGTCCGTGAAGTATGCTAGTAGCCTCTCCAGTCACTGTCTTGCCCTTCTGGGCTGCTGTAGCTTTCTTCGGAGGCATCGCTGAAATCAGAACAAGTTATTAGAAGATTAAGGCTTATCTGATGGCTCTATTGATGTGCCGTGTATTTACGTCACATTTAATGCCTTCAATGGCGGTTTTTACTTGTGTTTCAAGCGAGTTTGTGTTATTTTTACGTGTTTTTATTATGATTCAGGTAATATGAGATCCCTAGAGCTAAGTGTAGAAAACAAGCGAAAAAGGGGAAAAAGAGTTGATCACTCGAAAAACTGGAGATTCTGGAAATTTTGTTGGAAATTTAGACTGCGCATTCGCGCAGGTATGTCACGCATTCGCGGCCATGCGCGTCAGTGACTCTACGCTTTCGCGTGAGTGTGTCACGCGATCGCGCTGAAAAAGAGAAGTGGTGCTGATGGCATCCACGTCTTCGAGCTTCCATGTGGCGCGCTCGCGCTGAAGGTCTTCAGGCCCAGTCCGAGCAAAACTTGGATTTTGACGATTTTTTCTATTCCAGTTCATTTAAAAGCCAACTGGGAGCATTGTAAAATCATCTTTGGCAGAAAACACAAGTTTGGAGGCCAGGTTCCTACGTATATTTTCTTTCTTTTATTTGAACCTTATTTATGGAAATTTCTTGGTGACAATTGAGATTGAAACTCTTGTTGTGCTTATTTATTGATTGACATTATTTTTAATTAAGTAAGTTATTGTTATTTTAATTATTCCGATTCTTCAACGTTTCTCAGAGGAGTAGCTAACCCTAGGACTCGCCCATTTACTTTGTTTGAAACTCGGAAGAGGAAGAACGGAGTTGGGATAAAATAATTAACATGAATTTGGGGCGTTAACCCCCATCAAATGGAAATTGACCTAGGAATAGGCGATACCACTTGCAGCCATAGTCGGGTGTTCTTAATGCTCCTAATTGCTTTAGGGATATTCAATTAGGTAGTCTAGTTAATCTTCGGGTGAAGTTAATTTAGAGTCATTATCAAAGGCTAATTAACATAATATTACCATTATCTGTAATTCGTGAAATATATTGGATCGTTACTTGAGAAGTAGTTTCCTTTATTCCATTCTTGTGGCCATTGATCAATTTACTTGCTTCCTAGATTAGATTTTATATTTTATCAAAACCATATCTAAAAACCACCATTGATGCGTTCGGCCTAGCTGTTGTTGGTGATAATTCTTAATCTGCTTAAACGCCTATATATTGTTCTCTGTGGGATTCAACCCCAACCTTGTTGGGTTACTATATTTGACAACGTCCGTGTTATGCCATAAAAGGTGTAATTTGAGCGTATCAAATTTTGGCGCCGTTGCCGAGAAAAAATTGGCATATTTTGGCTAATTTAGGAAATAAGATAACTTGCTTTGAATCGAACCTGTGAATATTTGTATAGTTGTTTTCTTTGTTTTATTTTATTTTTAGAAAAAAAATGGCATCTTTCCATCAAAACTTGTTTAGTAGTGACTTTTATTGTGAGCATAGCCAAATTAGTGAGTTCAAACTCACGATGGAGTGCCTGCTAGGTGAGGGTAACAAAAATCAAAAAGTCTTAGAAGAATACTTGAAAACTACTCTCCAACTTGGTTTGATGACAGAACAAGAAAATCCACCATGGGCAGTCGATCCAGATCAGATTCAATATGAACTCTCCAATGCTTAAGTTGAAAAAGTAATCCCTTTGTTAGGGGTCAATCATGAAGATGAGTTTATTGGGGATGCCAAAGAAAAAAATAAATCGGAATCAACCTTTGTTCTGAAAAATATGGTTGTTGTTGACTCCAATCTGGGGCAAGAAGAGGATGTCATAATTCAGGAAGTTCAAATGCCATATATTTTGCAATATGAAAGCTCAAGATGGTAAAACGACATTCCTCACTTGAAAGCCAAGAAGTGTAAGATGAAAAATATTATGCTTGGCTTGTTCATCTACTTACCACCCCCCGCCGCTCGTGGTCACAAACTTGAATCAAATTTGGGTGCCCAATTCATAAGCTCCAAATGGCGAGAAAAGTGGTAAAGTTGGTAACCATCGTGCCGCGACGTTAAATCAAGCGCTTGGTGGGAGGCAACCCATCGTTTATGAATTTTTCGAATAGTTTATTTTATTATTTTTGACTAACCTACAGAGTGTCAGAATTTAAGGAGTCCATTTAAGCAGGGCAACAATTTTCAGACCAGACTCCTGAAAACTGCGATCTGGAAAAAGAGGGTCTCAAACACCTGTGCGCGAAAGCGCCAATTGTGGGGTGAACGCGCTGAACAAAAAAAAATTTGGTCAGCTCGAACGTGCTAGAGCAGAGGCCCCAGGTAACAAAATGTTTAAAACAGAAGCAAAAGGGGTAACAAAACGGCAAAAAAAAAAACCCCCATTTCTCTCACTTTTCTCTCAAACTCAACTTCAATTCTTCAGAGATTCTTCAACTTGCAACTACAAGGTATGTGATTCTCTCACACTCTTGTTCATAGAGTTGTTTTTATCTTCTTGTGGTGTGAAAAATTGTGGAAGAAACTATGTTTACTGTCACGACCCAGCTAGAGGGCCATGACGGGTACCCGGTACTAGCCTACCGAGCACCTCTAGTCTAGCATTCCATAAGTATTTCTTGGTGAACCACACACACTTAGTACAGTCATTAACAACTAAGCCCGTATGCATGAGCTAGCAAAGCTACCAAAATATTATACACAATAGGAACATATACAGTTAAGGAACATCCTGCTACATACATCAATCTACGAGCCTCTAAATAGAATACATGAATACGGGACGAGCGGGGACTGCGCATTGCTCAAGTATGCATACAAAAGAGTGGTACCAACAAATGCAGCTCCGAATAACTGGAGCACCTCCGAGATTCTGCTGATGGAGCTCCTAAAGATATGATCCGTCTTTCTGCTCTCCTGCGGGCATGAACGCAGCGTCTACAAGAAAGGACGTCAGTACGAACAGTGTACTGAGTATGTAAGGCATGAATAGTGACATAGTAAAAGATATCAAACATGGAAAATAATATAATGAACGTATGAAGATAAAGTAATATAAAAGAGATCAACCTGTGCCTCTGAATGCCCTTTTAAGGCGAATGTCGTGCATACTTAGCTTTTAAAGAAAACCTTTTCGATATATATATGCATATATAATATCTTGTCCGGCCATTAAGGTGCGGTAATATATATAGCATCTTGCCCGGCCACATAGCGAGGTGTTATCTTGCCCGGCCATATAGGCGCGGTGTTATCTTTGCCCGACCATATAGGCGCAGTGTTATCTTTGCCCGGCCATATAGGCGCGGTGTTATCTTGCCCAGCCATATAGGCGCGATGTTATCTTGCTCGGCCATATAGTCGCGGTGTTATCTTGCCCGACCATATAGGCGCGGTGTCATCTTACCCGACTGATCAGTGGGTTGCGATGCATACATACATACATACACACATATAAAAGTACATAAATGAAATTAACATCATCATAAGCATTACCATTGTCACTATATCATTCCTTGAAGATCCAACCATCGTAAGATGAAACCGATAATGTCACGGAAGTCTCGGGAATCATGAACTTAGATAGCGTTGAAAATAGAATCATTATCTTCGCTATATCTCACCTCGAAGGAACGCGAAACATGAGGTGCGACCATCAACAATAAGTAAGATCAAGGGATTCATGGAATGGCTCAATAATCTCGTAATGCCCTCAGATCATAGCTTCGGAATTTATAGAATTAAAATCATCATCATCATGTTCATCATAGAAAATAACTCATCCTTAGCATCACAAAAAGCTTTTAAGAATCATGAACTTCTAACTTTTGGATGTAAGAAGGTTATGAAAAATATGTATGGAATCATAACATAGGAATCATGCCTTTTGAAAGAAAAGGACTAGCCTTAACATACCTTTTTGGTCGCCTTAACTTTAACTACTCAATGCTTGTCCTCCCAGGCTCGTAAATCTATATTTAAGAAAATTTATACTATTGTTAGACTCACCTTTATACGCTTGTCTTAGTCCTTTAAATAAATCTTTCTAGAATCTGCCGAAATTTCGGCAGCATCTTCCCTGTTTATATGCCTAACCCAAAATAGTAATTCAGCAACCAGCAACAACAACATCAATACCAACATTAATCATAATATTATCAACACCAAAACACTCCATAAACATCCCATATGGGGTTTATCCCATATTTCCACCAACAAAACTATTATACGGCTATTTGACAGTTTTATCTCCGTAAATAAACCAAAATTAACATTAATAATAGGAGATTCATACCTTGCTCCTGATATTATCACTATATCTTCACTTTTTTCACCTTAAACTTGAACCACACGCGTCGCTATATGATTCTATACTCGCAACTATACGTTGCCAAACTTAATTCGGGAATTATAGCTGATTTAGGCTTGAAATTTGGGTTTGAGAGTTGGGGAAATTTCCAGAGGATTTTGGAGTTGTTTGGAAGAAATTTTGGCTAAAAAAAGAGGGGGCAAGCCCCTTTTATATTGGTTCAAATCCGGGTCGGGTCACTGTAGCAGTACTGTAGCAGGTCGGTTACTGTACCACGCGTTTCTGCTCTGTCAGCTCAACTTGTAACGTCCATAATTCTCTACTCCGATATCGTATCAATGAGCGGTTTATTGCGTTGGAAACTAGACTCGACGAAATTTATTTTAGGATTTTGAAACACCTTAAAACTCTTAATATACTAAGTGATATACCCCTCCAAAGTTGACCCAAAATTCTGTCAACTTTTTCAAAATTTTTGACAAATTTATTTTCTTCGATTTGCTTGGTTCGAGATTTCCATAACTTATTATATGAACGTAAACCATCATGACCATAGGATTAGTTCGTATAATATCATATATCCTTGAAGGGAACTCCAGTACCCATGCTTAGAATTTCCAACACTTATAAATTTCCACGTACGAAACTACAGGGTGTAACATCCTCCTCCCCTTCAAAAACATTCATCCTTAAATGTTGTAGCTTGCGAGCTGACGGTGCTTTCATTAGTTTCTTAAAATGGTTTGCCTCCTTTAGTTCCTGATCTTCATGCTCTTATACTATGGGCTCATTAGTCTTCTTTCATATTCTTCCAATTCTTTGTCGAACTCACTCATTAGTTCCATATTCTCATGTTCTTATGTATGTAACCAGTGGTCAACTGATATCTAGCTACCGTCCTGGGACCTGTTTCCATTAAGATAGTCTTAACTCGTGATTTCTATCGCTACCTACTGAGCTGTGAGCACTCTTAATTGTTGTATTTTTTTTTGCCTTGCTCCTTATTTCTCTACTAGTAGACAAATTCTCTTTTTCAGATATGGCACCTTTCCTTGCTTGCTTCTGTCACGACCCGAACTACGGGCCATGACGGGTATCCGGGGCTAACCACCGAACACCACTCATTCCGTTATCTACATGCTCTCATTTATAATACTTGCTCCAGTTCATGAAAATATATCATCATTTGAAACATAATTACTTTTATAAATATAAGCTCTTTGGCTGCCAAAATAATATATATACACGCACATGCATATACATGTAAACCATGGGACCATACTACCCACACATGCGTATCTACGAGCCTCTACTGGAATACTAGACCTATGGACGGGACAGGACCCCGTCGTGCCCAATCAGGAATATATACATATATGTACCAAAAGAATAATCAATGGCACCTCCGGACAATGGGGTGCTCACAAGTCAGCTACTAGCTCCTATAGATCGGTACCATCTCCTTGCCTACCTGTGGGTATGAACACAGCATCCAAAGAAAACGGACGTCAGTACGAACATTGTACTGAGTATTTAAGGCAGGAATGAAATAAGCATAATAAGAAGATCGTAAGTCATGAGATGGAGATACAACCTGCGCCCATTTTTAAGCATCATTACGTGTCATATACATCCGTCAGACATAAGCATATCATGAACCTTATCATAACGCATACTTTATCATATTACATATACATCATCATACCATACATGCATCGTCGTATCAATCATACATCATCATGTCGGTAACCCGCGTCCGGGTAACCATCATATGTCGTCCACTAGTGGTGTCATGCCTGGCCCTCTAGGCTAGGTGGAATCATAGCAACCCGCCTTAGCGGTGGCATGCCCGGCCATCTAGGCTAGGTGGAATCGTATGCAGCCCGCCTTAGCGGTGACATGCCCGGCCAATCAGGCGCGGTGGAATCACATCATCATCATATATCATGCATTTATCATCATACATATCATATATCATCATAAATTCATCACTATCATTCGTTTTATGAACACGTCATGGCATCTATCACAATTCAATATCATTATACATATATCATCAATTCATACATTAGAACTTGGAAGCAAGTATAGTTGTGTCGGGGTGACATAAGGTCGTGGACCCCCGACTTCGTTATGGAGCATTCGTAAGCATTCTGCCTCGCCTCGAAGGAACAAGCATAAGGTGAGTGTATACAATGATCAACATCAATGGACTACGTATAGCACCTTTAGCTTAATTGGAACATCACATCATAGGCTATAGCACCTCTAGACTTAAGCTTGTCATTATCATAATCGTAGCATATCTCTTATCTCATATGGCTATTCACGAACAATGACTCATAGTCTTCTCAAAGATGAAACATTCGTAATTAAAGAGGAAATTCATGCCATAGGACTCATTCCTTAGAAGGAAAGGATTAGCCTCACATACCTTTGTCGCTTAACTATTCTATCGCTTGCTCGTTCTCCTTGAATGCACTTGTTTATACCTTCAAGGGAATTCGTGTCGTCATTAGCTAAACAATCATGAAAACGTACTTATTAAGGCTAGAGAAATTTGGGCAGCATTTCCTTTGTTTATACTACTTTCCACCATATTCCATATCAACTCCCAACATTCATAACAACCATCACAATATCACTAACAACAATCGTCATTCATTTATGTGATTCACATTTCACAATTCCACTTCAATCCTCCATATTCATGACTAAAAGTCCATCGTCGTATTCTTTCATATCCAATACTTATTTCATGTTCTAAAAGTCATTTATAACGGATTTATAACATCAACATATCCACTTTCATGGTTCAATCCAACCTTTATTTCAAAATGACATTATTCATCCCTTTGATGACCTGTTTGCTATACACTTCTACAATTCATGTGTTCAAACTTATTAATACTACAAATAGCATGAATAGGTCATGAAACTTACCTTAAGTAATGGAGGAACAAGCTTTGGATGATATTACACTTCTTGCACCAAAACCCTATTTCATCTCTCTTAAGTTTTCTTGATTTGTATGACTTTGATGGAGTTTCTTTCACTTGATTCTCTTGATTTCTTGTTATTGATCTTTGATTTCTATTGATTTCTCATGGATGAAGTGTTTGGAACACTCTAGAGGTTTCTTGAAGTGTGGGGGTGAAGTATGAAATGAAATGAAAATGAGAAAGGGTCCCTTATATAAAATGAGCTCAGTCCCGATCAAGATATACGGACCAACATACGGTCCGTATAATTTCTACTGACCGTATGTTGAATCATATATTTGGTCCAGTGGAACATGACATTCTGGGTTGGATCTACGGCTGGACATACGGTCCGTAGATTTTATACGACCAGTATGTCTGGCCGTATGTTTGCCCAGTTTTCCGAGAGTTGTTTCGTCGACTCGTTTGATCTCCGATCCTTATGGAACCTTCTTACCACTTATTTATCACTTCATTACCATTCTAAGAGACGTTATAACTCTTTCTTAGGGCATCACTCATACACCATTAGTTCAACACTGATAATTCTTATCTGTTACTCAACATATGACTCGCTTCCCTTAACAACTTTCTCTCCTTAGCTCGAATGTCTTTGGAAATCTTAGTTAGGATCATCAAATACTATTTCTTACTTTTCCAAACCTCGTATACATCATACCCCTCCCTCGTCTATTCACTGTACGTTAACGGGGAAATTTTTCGAGGTGTAACAGCTTCTCTGGTGTTATTTTTGATCATCCCTTTTTGTACTAGTCGACCTTATACATATACACCATATCACCTCATTTTTAAACGATGTTCTCATATAACCATAACCTTTGAGTGTTAACCACCTTTGATAGTCACCTGGCCGACCTTAGCGATACTTCAACTCCTCTATTCCATATGATGCCAGAGTTCTTTTCATCGCATGGTTTAACTTATTTTCCTTTTTGCTAGTTGAGTTCTTGTATCCCATCAAATGCTCGTACACCTCAGATTCTCTATAAGTGCCTCCTTTATTGTCTTTCCACTTTTACATCTTATGACTAGTAATTCCCTGGGTAAAGGGGACAACGGAATTCATTAAGTCCCTTCATGGCATATCCGATTATACCTCGCTCCTCTAACTTTATTCCTCACGACTATCTCCTTAAATACCTCTCACGGGCTGGAGATCCCTTAGTATTGTTGTAGGACCTGATTACTTCACATTCCTATTCGTGGTTACTTCCCTTTAATCCCATTTATCGACATTTGTTTTCTCGCTCCGTACATTCATCTTTTGTTCTATGCCACCATACTCTATTCTTTTCGTATGCCTACTTCCGAATTTCATCTCAACCGTCCCTTGCCTTAACCATCGTCTCTCTTGGAAGCTTCGTTGGCCCTCGTTACTTACACTTCTCCCTTTTTTCAAGGCATTCCAATCTCTTTTAACTTTTGTATGCTCATTTTCTGTTTTTCCCCAAGATTGTTGCATTAGAATTATCCCCCTCTAGCTCTCAATGAAATAACGTCAACTTACTCTGTAGCATTTGCCACTTGAACTTCGTTACCCTGTTCGATTAGTACCTTTTTGTATATCACAACGTCAGTTGTCGGGTACACATGTTGATTGGCGTAACTACATATGGTATATCGTATATATACATACTTGCTTTTCCGCACAACACCCTTGTTAATATACTTTATGAGATAAAAAGCTCTTGTCGACATCTGGCTCGTTACTAACGTACATCGTCCGCTTAACCCTTCTACCCCTTTGTACTCGTAACTCATTAATATACTTATGTTCAAGGGTCGTACTTAAACATATACTTATCCCCAATTTACTCATACTGACATCTCATTAATAAAACACTTTGAAAGGTTTAATTAACTCAAGTTTCGCCCCAATCCGACCAAAAATATAAGGAGTAACATATAACAACGTAGAACCCAAATCAAGCAATGAATACACATCATAAGAAAATACTGACGATATACCTGTAACAACATCGGGTGAAGACTTCAAGTCCTGTCGGCCGGTCAATGCGTAAATACGGTTCTGAGGACTACTCAAGCTGGGCGCTCCCCTTCTACCTCCACCACGACCTACTGATGTCTGGGTGTATCGTCCAGGAGGTCGCACCCATGACAACGATCCGGCTGCCGATCCGGTAGGCTGCACCATCCTTCGGTGGCCTAGAAATGGACACTTACGCATAATATGGCCTGGCTGACCACAGGCATTGCAACCATCCGAACCAAAACGGCACGGTCCGGAATGCGCTTACCACATTGATTACCTTGTGATATAGTGGCGCTCTTATACACGACGGATTCCACCTCTAGAACCTTCCATATCCGAGAACCCGAAACTCTAGAGCTCCGACCCGGTCCAAAATAATCGGGATGATCAAACCTCTTACCTGCAAATCGAGGAGGCGCACTAGCCATCGAATGGCCTGAGTACCTAGAATTTTACTGCCTCTGACTTCCTCTAACCTCATTGCGAGCAAGCGAACCTGCGCAATATGTAAAGCTTTCTTTCTTTTCAACCCCTATCGAATCTTGCTCACCTCTTTGCGAAAGCTACTCACTGTTTTTCCAAGATTCGGGCATGGGCTAAGAGCCGAATACGAGAGATATCCATTCCTTCCTGGAGTGAGGCCATCAAGCATTCCTTAATCAAATGTGGCCCCAATCCACTCACAAATCGATGTACACGATCTCCTATATCAGCCACCATTATTGGGGCATACCTTGCCAAGGAAATAAAGTGAAGACTGTACTCTCGAACACTCATATTCCTTTGTCTGAGATTCAAAAACTCATCAGCTTTGGCTCGTCGAACCTCTGGCGGCAAGTAATGTCGGAGAAAAGCGTCCACAAACACTTGCCATACCGGTGGAGGAGCATTGACTCCTTTAGATGACATCAGCTCTACCAATGTCTATGCAACATCCCGTAATCTATAAGAAGTCAATTCTACCTTATGACTTAGTATCAAAAGCGAGTACGCTTATTTATGTCGTAACGTTCCCGACATCTCATCTATGAAGATGCGAGAATAGTCCTGAGTAAGTAAAAGATTTCGACCCAAAGAACTGCGGAGGGTCTAAGTACGATGAAAAATCGCGCCCCGTCTCTTAGCATAATTACGGCTGTCACCATGTCCCGTACTATTTGCCACCTTTGGGCCGTAGCGGAAACTAACCGAGTCGGCAAGAAAGGCATGATTTTATCTCCACGGCCCGAGGCATCGACGAGGGAACCGGGGTGTAGGAAAGCGGGAGCCCAGGGGCCCTTTAAGTTGCTCCTTTGAAATGTGTAAGGTAGGAAAGGTCCAAGATGGGACATCGTTATGAAACTCACCGTCTTATACTTCTGCTGGTGGCCCCTACTCAGTTCTCCTTTCGGCCACCGTCTTACCTTTCTGGGCCGCTGTAGCTTTCCTTCTCACAGGCATAACAGAAATCATAACACAAAGTTAGAAAAAGGGGAAAACCTGATAACATGGCTCTATCGCACGATCTAGGATGAGAAAGAAGGTCAATTATTCCTAAATGCCGTTCTGGCTACAGATGACATCTCCAATGCCCGTTCTATAAGTGTGGCGCGTCTTCACACCCATAACCAGGACTCTAATGGACACGGCTACGTAGGAAAACCCTAGACGAGAATGGCTCGCTCTCCGATACCACGTTTGTCACGACCAAGCTAGAGGGCCACGACGGGTACCCGGTTCTAGCCTACCGAGCACCTCTAGTCTAGCATTCCATCAGCATTTCTTGGTGGACCACACGCACTTAGTACAGTCATTTACAACTAAGCCTGTATGCATGAGCTAACAAAGCTACCAAAATATTATACACAATAGGAACTGATACAGTTAAGGAACATCCTGCTACATACATCTATCTACGAGCCTCTAAATAGAATACATGAATACAGAAGGACAGGGCAGGACTCTGCCACGCTCAAGTGTGCATACAAAAGAGTGGTACCAACAAATGCAGCTCCGAATAACTGGAGCGCCTCTGAGATTCCGCTTTTTGGAGCTCTAAAGATATGATCCGTCTTCCCCGCTCTCTGCGGGCATGAACGCAGCGTCCACAAGAAAGGATGTCAGTACGAACATGGAAAATAATATAATGAATGTATGAAGACAAAGTAATATAAAAGAGATCAAACTGTGCCTCTGAATGCCCTTTTAAGGCGAATGTCATGCATACTTAGCTTTTAAAGAAAACCTTTTCCATATATATCCATATATAATATCTTGTCCGGCCGTTAAGGCGCGGTAATATATATAGCATCTTGCCCGGCCACATAGGCGCGGTGTTATCTTGCCCGGCCATATAGGTGCGGTGTTATCTTTCCCGGCCATATAGGCGTGGTGTTATCTTGCCTGGCCATATAGGCGCGGTGTTATCTTGCTCGGCGATATAGGCTCGGTGTTATCTTGCCCGGCCATATAGGCGCGGTATCATCTTACCTGACTGATCATTGGGTTGCGATGCATACATACACACACACACACACATAAAAATACATAAATGAAATCTACATCATCATTAGCATTACCATTGTCACTATATCATTCCTTGAAGAGCCAACCATCGTAAGATGAACCCGATAATGTCATGGAAGTCTCGGGAATCATGAACTTAGATAGCATTAAAAATAGAATCATTATCTTCGCTATATCTCACCTCGAAGGAATGAGAAACATGAGGTGGGACCATCAACAATAAGTAAGATCAAGGGATTCATGGAATAGCTCAATAATCTCATAATGCCCTCAGATCATAGCTTGAATTTCTAGAATTAAAATCATCATCATCATGTTCATCATAGAAAATATCTCATCCTTAGCATCATAAAAAGCTTTTAAGAATCATGAACTTCTAACTTTTGGAAGTAAGAAGGTTATATGAAAAATATGTATGGAATCATAACATAGGAATCATGCCTTTTGAAAGAAAGGGGCTAACCTTAACATACCTTTTTGGTCGCCTTAACTTTAACTGCTCAACGCTTGTCCTTCCAGGCTCGTAAATATATATTCAAGAAAATTTATACTATTTTTAGACTCACCTTTATACGCTTTTCTTAGTCCTTTAAATAAATCTTTCTAGAATCTGCTGAAATTTCGGCAGCATCTCTCCTGTTTATATGCCTAGCCCAAAATAGTAATTCAGCAACCAACAACAACAACATCAATACCAACATTAATCATAATATTCTCAACACCAAAATACTCCATAAACATCCCATATGGGGTTTATCCCATATTTCCACCAACAAAACTATTATACGGCTATTTGACAGTTTTATCTCCGTAAATAAACCAAAATTAACATTAATAATAGGAGATTAATACCTTGCTCCTGATATTATCACTATATCTTCACTTTTTTCACCTTAAACTTGAACCACACGCGTCGCTATATGATTCTATACTCGCAACTATACGTTGCCTGAACTGGAATTCGGGAATTATAGCTGATTTAGGCTTGAAATTTGGGTTTGAGAGTTGGGGAAATTTCCAGAGGATTTTGGAGTTGTTTGGAAGAAATTTTGGCTAAAAAAAGAGGGGGCAAGCCCCTTTTTATATTGGTTCAAATCCGGCCGGGTCACCGCAGCGATCTTTATGTGAGGTCATTCTTGTACCACGCGTTTCTGCTCTGTCAGCTCAACTTGTAACGTCCATAATTCTCTACTCCGATATCGTATCGATGAGCGGTTTGTTGCGTTGGAAACTAGACTCGACGAAATTTATTTTAGGATTTTGAAACACCTTAAAACTCTTAATATACTAAGTGATATACCCCTCCAAAGTTGACCCAAAATTCTGTCAACTTTTTCAAAATTTTTGACAAATTTATTTTCTTCGATTTGCTTGGTTCTGGAGATTCCCATAACTTATTATATGAACGTAAAACATCATGACCATAGGATTAGTTCGTATAATATCATATATCCTTGAAGGGAACTCTAGTACCCATGCTTAGAATTTCCAACACTTATAAATTTCCACGTACGAAACTACCGGGTGTAACATCCTCCTCCCCTTCAAAAACATTCATCCTCAAATGTTGTAGCTTGCGAGCTGACGGTGCTTTCATTAGTTTCTTAAAATGGTTTGCCTCCTTTAGTTCCTGATCTTCATGCTCTTATACTATGGGCTCATTAGTCTTCTTTTCATATTCTTCCAATTCTTTGTCGAACTCACTCATTAGTTCCATATTCTCATGTTCTTATGTATGTAACCAGGTCAGGCTGATATCTAGCTACGTCCGGGACCTGTTTCCATTAAGATAGTCTTAACTCGTGATTTCTATCGCTACCTACCGAGCCGTGAGCACTCTTAATTGTTGTATTTTTTGCCTTGCTCCTTATTTCTCTACTAGTAGACAAATTCTCTTTTTCGATATGGCACCTTTCCTTGCTTGCTTCGTCACGACCCGAACTACGGCCATGACGCGGTATCCGGGCTAACCACCGAACACCACTCATTCCGTTATCTACATGCTCTCATTTATAATACTTGCTCCGAGTTCATGAAAATATATCATCATTTGAAACATAATTAC
Source organism: Lycium ferocissimum (assembly GCF_029784015.1). Taxonomy (NCBI): domain Eukaryota; kingdom Viridiplantae; phylum Streptophyta; class Magnoliopsida; order Solanales; family Solanaceae; genus Lycium; species Lycium ferocissimum. The sequence continues at coordinate 76,422,525 of NC_081345.1, forward strand.
TTTTATAAA